>NC_090727.1:101563686-101568686 GCF_036898095.1 Palaemon carinicauda | reverse complement strand
AGAGAGAGAGGAGAGAGAGAGAGAGAGAGAGAGAGAGAGAGAGAGAGAGAGAAATAAGCCATTAGAATCCAACAAATTCTTCTTTTGGCTTCAACTAGAGTCCAAATGCCTTCAGGAAGAGAGAGAGAGAGAGAGAGAGAGAGAGAGAGAGAGAGAGAGAGAGAGAGAGAGAGAGAGTCCACAAGATTAAGAAATACTGAAAGGAATTAAAAAACCATAACAAAAGGAAAGATTTATTCATAGTTTTCTTTCTGTGCAAATCGTAACATTTATCTCCTAAAACGTTTCTGAGGCAAATCTAACCCTCTGAAGACATTCTGGAAGCGTTCTTGTTTCATCTTCATTCATTCCCAGAATGTATTGTTCGCCTTCCCTATCAATTTTCTTTGTATTCGTGGTAACAATATGGAAATCATCGAAATATTAAGGAATCTCTCTCTCCTCTCTCTCTCTCTCTCTCTCTCTCTCTCTCTCCCTCTCTCTCTCTCTCTCGAAGGAATCTTCAAAGTGTCTCCGGAGGAAAACAGGAGAAATTTTACACAGAAGACGAATTTTCTGTTCTTTTCCAAGGTTTTCATTTCTTAATTCTTCGTTCGTTTTTTCTGCAATCATGGAAAATTCCATCATATTTTAATGGCCAGTGTAATACAGAGAGAGAGATTCAAAATATGTGTTTGTTCGACAGAAATCTTTAGTGTCTCCGGAGAAAAACAGGACAATTTGGTCTAATGGCCGATGTAACTTAGAGAGAGAGAGAGAGAGGAGAGAGAGAGAGAGAGAGAGAGAGAGAGAGAGAGAGAGAGAGAGAGAGAGAGAGAGCATTTTCGTCATATTTCATTTCCGTTTATTCCCGGCAAATCTCTTTAGAATTCTTCTTCTTCTTCTTCTTCTTCTTCTTCTTCTTCTTCTTCTTCTTCTTCTTTCTATTCCTAAATAATAGATATACGTTCTCACTCGTCCTACGATCTATTTTGAAAATAAATTAGTATGAAAAGAGAATTATGAACAGATAAAAATAATAGGCAAATCGGTAGTATTACTTTAATGTCGGTGGGAATTTGGTGAGTTTTTATGTTTGCGAATAAATCGCTAAATCAGATAACTTCTAAATTTTGGTCATAGTTATTCAGTTTACGTAATATATATATATATATATATATATATATATATATATATATATATATATATATATATATATATATATATATATATATATATATATATATATTTATTTATTTATCTATTTATTTATTTAACTAGCGTTTAAAATTATGCTATTTTGGCGTCTTGCAAAACATCGTACATCTAGTAGCAACGTCTGCTTGCTCAAGTCCCGAGTTCCTACAATTGAGTTCCATATCAACAAGTTTTATTATTTTATGCAAAGTTTATTTATTTATTTCGTAGATTAATTGTATTTGGCTTACATTAATGATTATGAATTTAGATGCTCTTAATATCACATTTACGTAGGAATTTCAAAGGATTTTTTTTTTTTTATCAAATAATTCAGTAGTGTTAATCAAGAAGCCTGGGGTGTCATCAGCCCAAAAATCCTATTCCCAAAGAAATACACGTACCAAAACATTATGATGATTTCGATGTTAAGAATTCTTAAGAGGAAATGTATTCCGTTATTTACAACTGATTAAGATTAAGAAAAAGAGAAATAAGTGATATGGGACTTGAGATCTCAAACTCCACTAATAAGTGTAGGCGTACTCGACTCCACCCAAACCAACTGTTTTTCTTAATCCTTTTGGAGTAGTTGTAACACCAAATATTGATTATGGATACAAATGATGATGTTTTCTATAGAATTTTTTGGACACACAACCTAATTAAAATTTTATTTTATTAAAGAAAATTTTTTTAATACTAATATTCCTGCTGTAAACATTGCGGATATTTTCCATTCAACAACTTCAACTGAATACATAGTACGATTCTCGTAAACCAAAGAAGCTCTTATTTTTTTACTTTCTACGTCAAAGTGAAGAGTTTGGGAAGCAAAATGGAGGAAAGGAAGCCAGAATGGAGAAATAATGTAAAGTTGAAAAGAATAAAGAATAAAAGATATCGGAAACAAAATATTTCATTGTGGGATAAAAGGCTTAAGAGGATTACATCTGACTTAAAAGCCCTCTCTGTCTTTCCGGGTATCAGAGGTTGTCCAGACTTTCCCTTTTTATTATCTTTTATCATTTCCCTTTTCCTTACTTTTATCATCTCTATCATTATCTTTATCTTTTCCCCCTTTCTCCTCTCTATCTGAAGTCCTCTAGGAAATGATAGCTAACACTCGACTCGTCTATCGGTTTAAGTTTCGTAGAGGGTTTGTTACAGCTGGTGACAATATGTAGGCCTACATATAGAAAGACCTCTTGTATATAGAGAGAGAAGCAGGGATTAGCATGGCTTAGTTTCTATTTGAATTTTTTTTTTTTTTTTTTTTTTTTTTTTTTTTTTTTTTTTTAAACATTAGTGAAGTCGTAATATCATAAGCTTAATTCCATTCAAAATTTGTGCTTTTGTTTGTCTAATTTAACACCTAGTGAAATTTCACTTTTAACCCAAAGGACTTTATAGATCTAGGTTTTACTCCACTAGTCTTCGGGCCACTTGTTGACCATCATATGTATTTTATGGATACAAATGTCGATATTTTGAATTTGGTCTTTGGAAACACAACTCGAGATTATAATTTTTATATGTGAAGGTTTTTAATCCTTATAAATGTTCCTACTGTATACTACATTGATATTTGAAATTGGTTAGTATTATTATTATTATTATTATTATTATTATTATTATTATTATTATTATTATTATTATTATTATTTTCTAAGCTACAACCTTACCTTGAAAACCAGGATGTTATAAGGCCAAGGTCTCAAACAAGGCAAAATATCCCTGTGAGGAAAAGAAATAAGGAAATAGATAAACTATATGAGAAGTAATGAGTAATTTGACTGAAATATTTTAAGAACAGTCGCTTTTTTGTTCCTGCGGCCTACTCTAGATAAGAAAATAGCTTTTTAGTAGAAAGCACTTTTATTTATATCTTGAGCTAATACAAGAGAGAAACAGATTAGAAAACCACTTTTGAGCAAAATCAAAGAAACGTCTCCCGTTCAATTATCAAATTCTGATGGATGTGATCCATTCTTGACCCTAATATTTGTTAGGACTGAGGTGATATACTTGAAATTGTATCGTATAACCTTTGATTATGAACAACTAGACTTGGATGCTGCAGGGCATTCCCTTTAAAGTGACAATATTGACAGTTTTCTTTCTGGAAATATCTAGTTAATTTTGGCTCAGGTGTATCAGAGTGAGACGGTTGCTATTTCTTTTAAGTTCGTTCGAGCCTTGATCACCATCCCCATATCAAACGCGGACGGTGAACGTATTTTCTCTCTGGTAAACTAATATACAATTGCTGCTTTTTGGTTCTTCCACTGCACAGAGAATGCACCAGATTTAATCGTTCCACGGACATCCTGTGATATATAAATAAGGATATATCCAGTCATTGATAGATTTATCAGCAACAAAAGAAGAAGACAAGTTTGAACATTTCAGGTTTTAAAGAAATTGACAGGAATAAAGATGATGATATTATCTGCGTTATCCAGAGGCAGATCACACAACAGAGAATTGGGATTCTTTAGAAGCTGAAGAGAGACAAATTTAGAAAATAATACAAGTTAGTTTAATACTTATCTTATATATGTGTGTAGTGGTAACTTATGTTTCTAAAGATTTCTTTTCATATGTACATTACACCTACGTTCTTTCACAAGCTATAACGAACCATACATGACTGATATGTTAAGTGAATTAATAACCATGAATAAAGTTTATACTATTATTGAAAAAGAATATTGATCGGCTGTTTGTTCGTTTTAGATTACCCTACCTTATGTAAAACATGTGTTCTTGTATTGGCAGCCCGTAAAGGAGAACTAATCTGACAAAAGCAAAGCAAAAGTAAGTGAAATTCGTGGGCAAAACCCATATTTTATAATAACCAAATATTGCCAAAACCTATGGAAAATAATTTTGGATATAGCATTTAACACGATGAAATTCTTTCCTTCGTAAATACATTATTTTTATCCTCACACTTTGTTCATAGAATACTCCAATATTTTTATCATTCGAGACCTGAATGTACCAAGACCCAGATGGCATAAGGCAAGCAGTCTCAGTCGGAAAGAAATATCCATCTGTAAACATTAGGATGTTTTCATTATAAACAATTCCGAGTCGCTACTGAATTCAGTTATTTCAATCGGTTTCAATTAAAGGCAAAAATAATGGATATTTGTCTCAATTAACGAGAATAAAAGTGACCATTTGTTACCTTGAATGGAGAAAAACTTTTGGGAAAAAGAAATAACAGAAACAGGCTAAGAAATCATTATAATCATATCGTTTATATTTATGTATTGTTGCATTAGGCTTATAATAATACTGCTTTCTCTTTAAAAGTTATTCTGTTAATCAATATTGTCAGCAGGACTAAAAAGCGACTGTCTTCGACACATTTCAGTTGGAAGCCATTTATAAAGAGCTTTTATCAACATTTTGCCATATCATTAGAAGGTCTTTGACTTCTATACATGAAATGCCTTACTTTTGGAATTAGAGGTTCTTTGACCTTTGATTTAAGGTGCCATACTTGTAGTATTAGAGGCTCTTTGATACCTATATTGAGGTTCTATACCTCTATTATACGAGGTTCTTTGACTTCATTTTAGTAGCTCTTTACATATAGCATTAGAAGGTCTTTGACATCTACTTTTGAAGTGCCATACTTTTAGCATTAGGTTTTTTTTTTTTTTTTTTTTTTTTACCTTTATTTTGAGTCGCCATACTTCTAGTATTAGACGCTCTTTTGACCTCTATATTGAGGTTCCTTAGCTCTAGCATAAGAGGTTATTTGGCCTCTATTTAGTATCTCTTTTCCTATAGCATCAGAGGGTCTTTGA
>NC_090727.1:101541186-101556186 GCF_036898095.1 Palaemon carinicauda | reverse complement strand
TTTACTTCTAGCATTAGAGGATCTTTGACATCTATTTTTGAAGTGCCATACTTCTATCATTAGAATATCATTGACCTTAATATTAAGGTTCCTTACCTTTAGCAATAGAGCCTCTTTGACCTCTATTTTGAAGTTTCATTCTTCTAGCATTAGGTAGTTTTTCAACTTTATTAGAAGGTGCCATATTTCTTGCATTCGATTATCCTTTTTCGACATATTCGTCATGGCTATTTTTACTTGGCTTCATCTACACAATTTTGGCAAAACCATTTCAATTTTTTCTATAACGTTATCTCTGATTTCGGCGTCTATAAAGACACACTTCTTGAGGTAGAACCTTCCACAGCATTCATATCCTCTCCATTCAACCCCCCCCCCTCTCCACCAAAGATCCACATAAAAGGCAACTATATCTTTTATCTTTTTGTTCCATCTGGAGGATAACTAAAGGAATTTAAGCTAGAACACAGCTCTATACAGATATTGTCATGTATGAGGCCTTTCTCCTGCAATGGACCAGAAACTGTCTATTAGTTGCTTGCTCAGCCTTTTTTGCTATTTAGATATTTTCTTCTTCATTACCATTTTAATATTTTTTCGTTCTCCTTTATTACTATAAAGACATTTTTGTTATAAATATTCAAGACCAAACATCTTGCCAAAACAAAATTGGGAATGGCGTTGAAAAGTCCCGCTTTGCAGCAGTGTGTAGATGAAGATGAACATTCCCTCTTTCACACATGCTATTGAAATTATAACGTCACAATTTGGTTGAATCTCATCCTTGTGTATATCGACAAGGTGATGGGCGTGAATGAACACAGAGAAGAGTCCATCGGGGGAATACTATGACTATAAGGAAATCGCAGGGTATTTTTGAATTCATGTTTTGAAGATAAATTTTTAGAAAGTATTATATCAAATTAAATGCGGTACTGCATTAATTTTATTTTTGATGTTGATATTTGTAAACAATTATTACTTTTGATTTTGATCTCAATAATATTTTAATTATACAACCAAAATTATAGTATTTGAGAGCTTTCAAAATAATTTTAGAACAAAGTCATTCTTGGGAGATGTTGCTTTCAAAAGCCGGAGACTCGAAAGATTTGATCTTCACTCCTATTGGATATCTCTTTTGGAGCTAAACTCAGTGGCTCCTGTTTTTCAATGTGAGACAGTCTGTTTATCTGCTTAGATCCACAAGTTAGGCTAATTCATCACATCCGTTTTGAACCCCCACATTACATTACCGTCCCCTATGGTGTTTTGAGGAATCGAAAATCGTTCTATTGTTTACATGTATGCAGAAAAATATCGTGCATGCTCTCCCCAAGTTTCATCTAATTATTTTTTACAAATAATGAAGATGAAGCAGTCTTTAAATGATGACGTCATCTTCCTTTTGTCGTCTACATAGCTGAGTTTGACAGAATCGTCTTTGCGTGTTCAATTTTTCATATGTATAGCGATTTTTTTACTTATATTTCGAAATTCTGTATGTCTGGCAGACATTGAAGGCATCGGAGAGAGCAGGATGCCGCAAGCACAAAGGCAGCAATAGGGAAAAATATCCCACTGAAGATAGAGAATAAGAAAATAATAAAATACAAGAGAAGTAATGAATAATTGAAATAGAATATTTTAAGAACAGTATCAGCATTAAAATACTTTTATGGATAAACCATGAGAGACCACAATCAGCCACAGCTGGAATAAAACTTCTAGAAAACTGCTTTAATAAATCTATTTTCATTATTTCCTTTAAATGAATATTGAAAATAATGCCTTATCAATAACTATTCGAAGATATCTATAAAATCTTATGATTAATTTTTTATATTGGGAAAATATTACATAAAATATTCCTATCTGAAGAACCATAATCAAGATATTGGTCACATCCTTTACTGAGGTGGTTGCTGTCAGCATTAGGTGTTTTTTGACCACTTAATATCTGTGAGAGTACTAGTTCTTACCGAGAGCTAGTGCGAATATGATTATGGTACAATTAAAAAAAAATATATATATATATACATAAATCAGTGGCAGCAATATGTCAATCAGCATTGCCAAATATAGGGATCATCCCCACTTGTTGCAAGTCTAAACTAAGGCCCATTGTTTCTGCTCGTTTTGTAACCATTCTAAACTCTTAATGGTCTGCCCAATCCAGAAACCTGTGTTCCTTTATGGATGTGAGACATGGGTCCTGACAGAAAAATTAAAGTCTAAAATTCAGACTACTGAAATGCGTGTCCTACGTCTAATCTTTAGAGCAACGACGAGATAGCTGTGAAATACCACCATAAGGGAAGCCTTGGGAGTAGAACAAGTAATTTTACAAATGGGAAGATGCCAGTTGAGATAGTTGGGCCACATATATCGAATGGTTGAATATAATTGGGATGTACACGGAATTGGGGAATGGATTCTTGAAGGTAGAAGACGTCTGAGAAGATTGAGATGGAAGGATGGCACCAATAAGACTTGAATGATGCCACATGGAATGCAATGACGCTATGTATGTAATATGTCAGGCCCTTATGGAATGGGGACGAACAATAAGGAATTTCTCAATTGACAGACAGGATTTCGACGGGATTTTGGGTGAACTTATCCTTTTAATTTCGGTCTCATGTCCTGGTGAAACACTTGAAATCTCCTCTAAGTACGTATATTCATTAATAGTCTCTAGTGGTTCGTCCATAACCCTTGATTTATATTTCTCTCTTCATATTAATTGAACATTATCTTAGTTTAATTATATTCTTTTTGTGTCCTATTGAAATGTTCTGTCATCTTCGAATCTTAAGTATGTATGTATGTGTGTATATATATATATATATATATATATATATATATATATATATATATATATATATATATATGTATACAGTATATATATATATATATATATATATATATATATATATATATATATATATATATATATATATATGTATATATACACACACTTGTGTGTGTACACATCAACCATAAACAACACTTAATACAGAATTCAACTTTGGGAATATATATTTATTGAAAATTCGGTTATGATAAATGATTCTGGCGGAGTTTATTTCATCGTATATAACTTTTAATAAATCTAAATATTAATCAGATTCAACTCAAAAGCATACACATACACGTACATGCATACATACACATACACACACACACATATATATATATATATATATATATATATATATATATATATATATATAAAATCCACAGGATACAGGAAAGTAAAAGACCAGGTATAATGTGCTTTCATGTATTATGTACACTTCTTCAGGGTACAAAGTGTGTGTATATATATATATATATATATATATATATATATATATATATATATATATATATATACATATATATATATATATACATATATATATATATATATATATACATATATATATATATACGTATATATATATATATATATATATATATATACGTATATATATATATATATATATATATATATATATATATATATATATATATATATATATATATGTGTGTGTGTGTGTGTGTGTGTATATATATGTTTATAGGCTATATGCTGTATATATGTGTATACACGTATATATATAAATCTTTTATAAGTTCACCCAGCCTGTAATGGGTAGCATACTGAACCCTAATGACTTTCCGAGAATTGATTATGGCTGTATTTATACGTATAATATACGTAATGTTTGATTAATCTTTGTTGTACTGACAAGGGTTTGTTCTTTGCTCTATAGTTCCTAGTTTGAAGGAAGGTGATATCAAAAGTACTTAGCGCAAATGTTACTTTTTTTTTTGGATTTCTCACTTATGTAATAGAGATGACTCTAATGCATTTTGCTCTCGGACTTGTTTTAGGTCATCTACTAAGAACACGAACAGCTGTAACAATTTTTTGCAATAGCACAAAATAGAGAAGGTAATTGAACAGGTTATAAGTATTTAACGATTCACTGTGTTACTAAAGCATATGAATCGTATTCGAGATATTGCGTGAAAGTAAATACTTATTATTGTTATTACTCTATCATTCCTTCTATTTACATGTGGAGAGTCGTTATGATTTATATTTTCCCCATTTTCTCAAATAGATTATTGTTACTGTTGACTAGATTAGATTTCCCTAATCTGTATACCATCCAAAGTGAGAAACACTGATTACAGTGAAGGTGAAAACAGATCGTGTATGTCTTTTCTTATTTAGATTTTGCATTATTTTTGGAGGAAGAATTGCAGAAAATTAAGACTTGACACTAATACGTAGAGAAGTATTTTAGTCATCAGCCCGGAATAGATATTTTGATGTTGGTATTAACATAGTTGTTCGAAATGTTTCCAAGTTTCTCTTTTCATTACTTATCTCTCGGAATTTCATATCGAAAGAGCGATTTCACAAATAAATGATAGAATAGTCATCTAACAATTTTCCTTTTCGTTCATCCGATAAAGGAAGGCCTTTGGATTTCAAAAACATTGATATTCATATATGTTAGTATCGTATGTTTGATACACTGCTCTTCTCTGTCTCCCTGCCATGGAAAATAAAACAGTAGTCATTCAGCGCATTAAATTTGGCAACTATTTGCAGAAATTTGTCGGAATTTGATCATTCATAACAGTAACAGTAAACACTTAATTATTAGAGCTTGGTTACAAGTATGTATTATACTGCATAAGCTGTAACTTGCCAGGCTGGAGTTAAAGCAATAGACGAACCATATTTAAATTGGCCGAGCATCTAATTGCATCCCGAATTAGAATGTTAATCTTGCGTGCTATTCGAACCTAAGCTCCGTGTCCCTAAGTAATTGCTTTAATTTTGCAGTCTTTTAATTCTTCTACAGTTAAGAGAAAGAGTATTTTAGTACGTGGCTCTGAAATGTTATTTTTGTTTACAAGGTCTACCTTTTAATCCTCTGCGCTTAGGTTTGTTGTTAACCTTTAAAAATTCAAATCAAAGTATGTCTTGTATTCGCACAGCGGCAATTGCGTTCCATTAGGGGAGATTTTCTTGTGATTTACTATTGAAGAGCTTTTTTCCCTCTTATGATCGAACAGTAATTGAAGAAAATATATATATTTTTCCTATTGGGTAACAGTATTTTAATATAACTTCTAGTTCTAAAGAAATTTGTTAGCAATTGGAAAATAATAACTATAACATAACCTCGCAGAACCTGTCTTTAGATGAGCATACTTTCATTTTATGGATCAACACTTGCGAAGAAAAAATGCAGTTCAAATGGTTCATAAGTTTTGTGCTGTGTTTCAAACCTTTTATTTTCTAGGGATATATTCTTTGATAGTTCTATCCTAATGTTAAATAATTGTATAAACGTATTTGATCAATAATAAATGTTTTTAAAAACATACTCCCCTTCTTTTTTAAATCATAATTTCTTGTATATACAACAAAAACACCCTTTTATAGCAAAAAGAGACCAGTGATCTTTATAGACATAAATGAGAGACTTTCATTGACTCATATCCATTTTTATATCCTGTTATATCTGGAGGTAAAAAAAGTGATAAAATCTATCTCACATTAAACCGAAAATCTGAAAACTTTTTACTTTTATTGTACGGTCACCCATTCCACGGTGACTATTGTACAATGAATTCTAGTTGCTTTCCCCGTATTAATTTCTCATTTACATCATATATATATATATATATATATATATATATATATATATATATATACACATATATACATATATATATTTAATATATATATATATATATATATATATATATATATATACATATACATATATATATATATATATTATATATATATATATATATATATATATATATATATATACATATATATATATATACATATATATATATATATATATATATATATATATATATATATATATATATATATATCTTGAGCCTTTGAATCAATACTTCTCCATATATCTTGAGCCTTTAAATCAATACTTCTCCATTCATCATCTCCCACTTCACGCTTCATAGTCCTCAGCCATGTAGGGCTCGGTCTTCCAACTCTTCTAGTGCCTTGTGGAGCCCAGTTGAACCTTTGGTGAACTAATCTCTCTTGGGGAGTGCGAAGAGCATGCCCAAATCATCTCCATCTCCCCCCCCCCCCCTGATCTCATCCACATATGGCACTCGAGTAATCTCTTTTATAGTTTCATTTCTAATCCTGTCCCTGGTTATGTAGGATAGCTTAATTCTCATAAAAGGATAGGTGCCTGTAGAACTGAGGAGCATTAAAACAGATGGGATTTATAAGTGTGAGTGGATTACCTATAAATGCTACAACTAGTTTGAAAGCAAATGGACGTAGCTCTTCCATTCAAATGCTATCAGTGAGGCTTTACAGTAGAGGCTGAAAGGGCATTAGTGCCACGGAGCAAATGATCCTTTCATTTAGCCTAAAGCCCATTTCATTGGTTCGTTCACTCTATTTGTGACAGCTGGATCAGGCTGTGATTAGGAGTTTGCCCTGTGATGCCTATTGAATGTAGATATATGATGTGTTATATTAAGAGAGAGAGAGAGAGAGAGAGAGAGAGAGAGAGAGAGAGAGAGAGAGAGAGAGAGAGAGAGATTGGTATCTGTATATGAATGCAGTGAACTATTAGCTCGTATCTTATTACTTTGTAGTGTTAGTAAAAAAAAAAAAAAAAAAAGACAGTCCTTATATTTTTCGAATATGTGATTTTTTTTTACCACTTTTGGAGACTTGTGCAATCGCGCAACTGTATTACGATCTAAAGTAATTGAATGTGCAACTCTAAGCTCACCAAGGTTGAATTAATGAAATAGATAAATAAGGAGTGAAGATTAGGCGTTAGGTGTGACTTGAGTAAGTGTTAAGGCCACCTATAGAAAAATTAGAAGATTTACGACCACCGAAAGCATAACACAGAATAATGACAGGGTCAATAAACCCTTTTAAATTAGATTACCCCCTCATAAATCTACTTTTCCTGGGAAGGGGGCCTCAAAAGGTCTTATTGCCAAGGACGTCCTATGGATGTAGTAGCCATAGCGACATAATTACCAATTTCCGAGGGTTAATCAAAGATGGTCACTATAATTGATTGATTAATTTGAAGTTTTCTGGGATCCTGACATCAAAGGTCATTGACGCCGAATGGTTGCTATAAGCGCTTTTGTCTGCTTCTGACATTTTCGTCCTCTGCTCCGAGGAAGTATTTCTCCTCTTAGATATCCTTGGAAACTCAGTCGTTAACGAACAGTATTTTGGTGTAGTTAGGTTTTATATTGCAGCGAAACTAGTCTTATGATTACGAAGTTATTAATCTTATGCATTAACCAAATTCATCTAAAAGACGTTATTTTATTTAGATTTCATTTTTATCAACTGTTGCTTAAAATCTATTGTAATTTTTGAAGAATATAGCAATATGACCAAAAATCCTGGGGCTATGATAATTTTTTTTTTTTAAGCTAACCCTATTTCTTATTTTCTCCTCTTACATGAGGACACCAAGTGTTTTTTTTTTTTTTTATAACAGGAAATCAGAACATCAAAGAAAAAAATTCTTTAGAAACTTACAGTGATGAAATTTTGAACATAAAGATGTTTTAACGATTTCCTTTATTTTTTTCTTCATTTATCAAGAATTTTCGCTGCATTGAACCTTGACCTTTGACCATAACATGTATTAATTGGGCTGGATTTTCATACGCTCAAATATAAACCAAGTTTGAAGTCTGTGACAACGTTGTCCAAACTTATTGACCTTGACCTTCAAATATTTAATAATTTCCAGCTTTCTACTTAGCAGTTAATCCCTGTAAGTTTCATTACTCTACAATTAAAACTGTGGCCTAGGAGTTATTCACAAACAAACACACACAAACAAACACACAAACAGGGACGAAAACATAACCTCCTTCCAACTTCTTTGGTGGAGGTAATAAATCAAAGGGAACAAATTTCATCGCTTTTATGGATCATCATATCCTTTCTTTGTCTCGTGCAACATAGTTTGGTGATCGCTGGATTACATATGTATATATATATATATATATATATATATATATATATATATATATATATATATATATATATATATGTATATATATATATATGTATGTATAAATATATGTATATGTATATATATATATATATATATATATATATATATATATATATATATATATATGTGTGTGTGTGTGTGTGTGTGTGTATACGTGCACACAGTTTATACGGTAATATCTGGGATTCTGCAAGTATTTTGTTATATATATATATATATATATATATATATATATATATATATATATATATATATATATATATATATATACATTTATGACTCTGATTATATATTCAAATCTACTGTATACACAGGTCATTTACCTATATATATATATATATATATATATATATATGTATGTATATATATATATATATATATATATATATATATATATATATATATATATATATATATACATTTATGGATCTGATTATATATTCAAATCTACTGTATACACAGTTCATTTACCTATATATATATATATATATATATATATATATATATATATATATATATATATATATTTATATATACATATACGTATATATGTATATATATATACATATATATATATATATATATATATATATATATATAAATATATATATATATATACATTATACCTGTGTGTGTGATATATGAATTATATATCTATTATAATATATATGTTTGCGTGTATGTGTATATGATACATGGGCAAATGATCCGTGTATAGATGTAAATATGTAATTAGAAGCTCAGAAGTAACACCCAAATTATCGCAAGTTCGTGAAGAATATCTGTCTTTTGTATAAGCGAGTATTTTCTGTATTGTATAAAGGGTGTATATTTACTAGCCTAAAGAGTCCGCTTAATCTCCATTCATTTGATAGTAATACAGAGTTAAGAAAATACTCGAATATACATTAGATGGATATTCTTAGCGAACTTGTGGGTATTTTATATGTCATTTCTAAGACTTCTTTTATCGTCGAAAGTATTGAGGCTGACCTTGTCAGACTATCAAGGGGTTCAATGATCTTTTGATCACACACACACACACACACACACACACACACACACATATATATATATATATATATATATATATATATATGTATGTGTGTATGTATATACATATAGGTACATATGTATATATGTATATATATATGTATGTATATGTATATGTATATATGTATTTGTATATATATATATATATATATATATATATATATATATATATATATATATACATATAAATATATGTATGCATATAAATATTGAATATATATATATACATATAAATATATATATATATATATATATATATGTATATATATATATATATATATATATATATATATATATATATATATATATTGACCATGATGTCACGTTTAGATTTTCCGCCGCACATTAAAGCAAAAAAAAAAAAACATTATTCAATAAGGCTTGCATCAAAATGTTCTGTTAAGATAAATTTGGATATAGTACACGAACTATTACACCATTTTTTTTTTCCTGCTAATCCTACTCACTGTTGAGCTAGCGCCTTTTATGTCAGTAGCCAAGTCGTGATCAGCTATAAAAGTGGACGAAAACCATTTCAGTTGACGAAGTTGATCACCTGTACCTGAAGAATTCTCGTCATCCTCATAAGTATATCATTATACTCTCTCTCTCTCTCTCTCTCTCTCTCTCTCTCTCTCTCTCTCTCTCTCTCTCTCTCTCTCTCTCATTCATATATATATATATATATATATATATATATATATATATATATATATATATATATATATATATATATATATGTATATATATATATATATTCAAATAAGCCATATATATTTTTGATATATTAATGTCTGGATTCTCTTAACGACCTCGGGATCACAGACCCAGGCGAAATCTCACAAAGACAAGAGCTTGGCTCCGGCTGGGAATCGAACCCTGGTCGGCAAGCTTATATAGACAGTGATTAACCCACTTGGCCACGAACAAAGATAAAAGTCAATGACAATTCTACTGTACTTATACCTGTCGAATTCAGGTATTTTGTACTTAGAATTGAAATCAACCCATCTTCACCATCGTAGCTAATTGGTAGTTTGTTACTTGGCATTCAATTAATGATAAATTTTGCACATTTTTACGTGTTTTTCATATTCAAATAAGCCATATATATTTTTGATATATTAATGTCTGAATTCTCTTAACAACCTCGGGATCACAGACCCAGGCGAAATCTCACAAAGACAAGAGCTTGGCTCCGGCCGGGAATCGAACCCTGGTCGGCAAGCTTATATAGACAGTTCGATTCCCGGCCGGAGCCAAGCTCTTGTCTTTGTGAGATTTCGCCTGGGTCTGTGATCCCGAGGTTGTTAAGAGAATCCAGACATTAATATATCAAAAATATATATGGCTTATTTGAATATGAAAAACACGTAAAAATGTGCAAAATTTATCATTAATTGAATGCCAAGTAACAAACTACCAATTAGCTACGATGGTGAAGATGGGTTGATTTCAATTCTAAGTACAAAATACCTGAATTCGACAGGTATAAGTACAGTAGAATTGTCATTGACTTTTATCTTTGTTCGTGGCCAAGTGGGTTAGTCACTGTCTATATAAGCTTGCCGACCAGGGTTCGATTCCCGGCCGGAGCCAAGCTCTTGTCTTTGTGAGATTTCGCCTGGGTCTGTGATCCCGAGGTTGTTAAGAGAATCCAGACATTAATATATCAAAAATATATATGGCTTATTTGAATATGAAAAACACGTAAAAATGTGCAAAATTTATCATAAATTGAATGCCAAGTAACAAACTACCAATTGGCTACGATGGTGAAGATGGGTTGATTTCAATTCTAAGTACAAAATACCTGAATTCGACAGGTAGAAGTACAGTGGAATTGTCATTGACTTTTATCTTTGTTCGTGGCCAAGTGGGTTAAGTCACTGTCTATATAAGCTTACCGACCAGGGTTCGATTCCCGGCCGGAGCCAAGCTCTTGTCTTTGTGAGATTTCGCCTGGGTCTGTGATCCCGAGGTTGTTAAGAGAATCCAGACATTAATATATCAAAAATATATATGGCTTATTTGAATATATATATATATATATATATATATATATATATATATATATATATATATATATATATATATATATATACATATATATATATATATATATATATATATATATATATATACACCTATATATCTACTTATATAAATATACATACATATATATACATATATATATATATATATATATATATATATAGAGAGAGAGAGAGAGAGAGAGAGAGAGAGATAATATGGTAATGTATATAAACATATCTGACTTATTTCGGTATCATATTAAAGGGAACCATTAGCATTCGGAGGTAATTTACGTCTTTAGCTGGAACTGAAAATTTGTTCAAAATATCTTCTTTCATAAGACTTGTTGTACACTAACGTATAACAAACGACAAGTCAAGTCAAAAAACAGATATTGTAAAAACTTACAATATAATTGTTCCTGGTATTACAGTAGCATCTCTCTCTCTCTCTCTCTCTCTCTCTCTCTCTCTCTCTCTCTCTCTCTCTCTCTCTCTCTCTCTCTCTGTAAAATTAAATACTTTAGCAATCCAAAAACGCTAATAGAAATTTATATTTTTTGTGATAAGAAACTTTTGTTTTGGATTTAGAGGAAACTTAATTGTGAAATTGAATAATTGAAACATTAATTTCAGTAAAAGAGAGAAATGGAAGATATAATTAAAAGAAAAAGGGATTTCCAAGATATAACATGGTTTTCTTTTTATTCAGGCTTTGAAATACTTATTATTCAGTGTAACAAATATGAAATAAAATTCTAGTAATTTCTTCTGACAGTTGTTATCAAAGATTTCCGAGTTCAATGAGAATTCCTTTCAACATCGACCTTAGGAAAATTGCCTTTGAGTTACCGGCTATTTTTTTTTCTCTTTGATTTGGATTTGACTTTTCCCTGCCAAAAAGACGAAGACTTTACAACACTTGCACAGAAGGTCATTGTCACTAAACCTCAAAGGCAGAAAATATTATTCTGGTTATAGGCCTTCCAGGTACGGGTGCACTTTTTCTAGGAAAAAAAATTATCTTTATGATATGTGGTGACAGAGAGAGAGAGAGAGAGAGAGAGAGAGAGAGAGAGAGAGAGAGAGAGAGAGAGAGAGAGAGAGAGAGAGGAGTGGGGGCTATTCAAAGTATGATACGTATCATTGCCCATGATTTTTTACAAACTAGCCATTGGAAGATGTACAAAGGCTCTTAAGGACTTGATTATTTCAAGGAAAATGTTACATTCAAATCGTATCTCTCGAGATCTACTCAACCCATATCGCACACGAAAGTGATCTTCTCAATTTTCTCTGTTAACAGAAAGAGTGAAATTAATTGTTACATCGTTACTGTTGCGTACCTGGAAAATCGGATCTGATTAGCGATATATGAAAAAATTTTCCGGACTGGAAGCAATTTAGTTCGTCTGAAAAAAGAGAATGGCAATTGCATCCTCTTGCAGCTACGCTCTAAGATCATTAATCTAATAATAAAGATCAACAGGGTTTTAAACTAATGATTCTTTCATCCTCCGAACTCCAAATCAGAATAAATAGGACTCGTTTATCCCAGAATATCCTTCATTTTAAAGCTATTTGAAATAGAATAAGTTTGAGAAGAAAATATTTCCAAGAAAACTTGATTTTCGAATTGTCTTTAAAAGATAAAATCTCAATTCAATCTTTTTATCGAAAAGCAAAAAAGTCCCTTGTCCTGTCACCATCTTTCCCAGTGATCCATCAAAATATTCTGTGAAATATAAATAAAAAAGAAATCCTTATATTGGTTACTTCTTATTTGCATCTAAGTATCCAGGGATAAGAGAGATTTTCACACGAGCATTTTCTGTGGATGAATCGTCGTTAAGAGAGCTGCCTTATACGAGGTAAATCCTGATGAAATGACTTTGTTGAGGTTGTTATCTCGATGCTCGGAATGGAGGCAGCGGATCCTGTCTAAAATTAGGATAATGCTCAGCGATAAGGAAAGTCGAGATGCAAATGAAGGTGATCTATCACGATATAAACCCTGTTATTATCTCGTCTTAGGTTTCATATTGTTTTTACTCTTTTGCTGTTTCTCTCATTTCCTTTTCACTAAACAGTTGAACAACTATAATCAAAATGAATGTCATTGACTACAGAATTGAAAAAGAACTTACTTTTCCTGAATTTCAAGGCCGCTGTATGGGATCAGTAAGCATGTGTCTTGTGACAACCTAATAATGGATTTGGAATAGTTTTCCTATTCTTGCAACCTTTTTCAAGAAATGCGGGCAATTTTTCACGAACTGTAAATAACACCCTTGAAATGGGAAATGAGCCATAAATGGTCAGAAGGTTTTCTTGTTTTGCATTACGGAAGATCTAACGAAACTCTGCGGAAGAAAAGAAAATAAATCTGCGCAACGAGTCTCTACTGACAATGAATCTCTTCTCCTCGTCTCCCTTTGAAATCGATTCCTTGATGAGAAAATGAGAAATATGGGAGTTGTATATCATTGATAGGTGATGATTTTTGGGTTCGGATGAAATCCTTCATAAGCGTTGTATATACATACATACACACACACACACACACACACACACACATATATATATATATATATATATATATATATATATATATATATATATGTGTGTGTATGTGTGTGTGTATATATATATATATATATATATATATATATATATATATATTTATATATATAGTTTTATTCTAGGAGAAGGCATGCTCTCTCTCTCTCTCTCTCTCTCTCTCTCTCTCTCTCTCTCTCTCTCTCTCTCTCTCTCTCAATGCCATAAATATGAAAAAATAAGGTAATTTGGAAAAAAGAAATCCGATTCAAACATCCGAGGAAAGAAAGAAAACGGAGTCATGGCTTCTGCATCTATGTTTTGAGCGTTGCATTGTAGGCCTATGTGACATTGCAGTCAGCAGGAACATCGTTGCTTTTGTGCAGTATTCTAAAATCCTGCAATTATATTTCTCCTGCGTTTCTTCAGTAGCAGAAAATACGATCAATTCAAGTGTACGAACGATTAAGCAATTTCTCCTCAATTTAGACTCGCACGTTCAGGATCTTAGGCCAAAATGTTTCTCTTATTTAGGAAAAACTATTTCAGTGAAGTTAATTTTCATAAATTAAAATGTCCAATTTTACTGTTATTATATTTTGAAGTTCTAATTATGTATATATATATATATATATATATATATATATATATATATACATATATATATATATATATATATACATACATATATATATATATACATATATATATATATATATATATATATATATATATATATATATATATATATATATATATATATATATATATATATATATATATATATATACTGTAAAGGGGAAGTGTTCAAAGAATTTTATCAAACATGGTCTAAGAATTGTGTTTAGACAGTCTTAGCTACGAAATTAACAACAGTTGTAGTGAAATATTAAAAAAATATTTGTGACTCTTCGATGAAAATTGAAGTAAATAAATGGCAATATTTATAGGCCTAACAAATCTCAAGTATTGAAGTTGAAGGTGAAAATTCTTTTATTTTTTTAGCACATTACAGTGACCGAGCGTTCAGACTAAATTTCCCACCCTGAAAGGTGGACATGAAATTGTAATTATAGATAATAATATGATTTGGATCGTTTTATACTTCTTGCAACACACCAGAAAACCCGTTGCCTACTGACAAGGTGTTTCTAAGCCATGATTGAAAACAAGTTTCCAAGAAGTTACGCTCTCACTGTGGAGCAAAGACAATAGATGGGCTTAGCTATTTAAGTAACTGCCTTCTACTTCTCCGGACCTTATAAGTTCCATTGTATAGG
>NC_090727.1:101530191-101535686 GCF_036898095.1 Palaemon carinicauda | reverse complement strand
TTCTCCTTTTCAATAAAAAATCAATCCTTTGACTCGCTAATAAATTCAGTTAGTGTTTGAGCCCCTCATTTTTCTATGTATGACATTGCTCATGTTAAGTAACAGCCATTTTTTATAATTACTCCATTTGATAAAACAAACAAAAAACTAACGCCTTGATAAATTTTCTTGACAAAATTTTTTTTTGGAAAACAAGACTGCTTATAAATAATGATAAAACTCACTATTTATTTTTGAAAGCGGACGTATGACATTGCTCAGTACTTTTTCTAACTTATTTTTTATATAAAAAAGATATTATGGAGCTCGTTTATTTTCCAAAGCACCTGGACTGTCACATGGCTTAGGCCAGCGTTTTATCAACTTGAATTAGGCTGTCAACTGACCATGTAATTTGTTCATGATTTATATAAATATTAGGTCAAATTGATTATAAGGGCTAAAGAATTATGGCTTTGAGTAGACTTCGCTTCAGCATTTTGGTGGGGGAATGGGTATTGAAAAAAAAGAAAAAATTATAGCAGAATTTATATTTCACACTAAAAACGAACAGCAACTGCCCAGTTCCAGACCTCAGTCGCGTCACGCTTCCAGTAATAGGGAAAAGGGATGTCAGTCAATAAGCAATGGCGGGAATAGAATTGGGAGTTCTGACCAAGGCTGGAATCTGTAATCGTGTCATTTTCTGAAGGCATTATTTTTGTCCTTTAGTGGTTAATTGCAATATTATCTTGAGGAACAAATTGATCTCTCGTTGCATATTGTGATAGGTTATAATACCTTGTATATCCATACGCACATGATCCTTTTTATCTAGAAATTCATTAATATTTGCTTTGGAAATTGGCATTCTTAAATTGAAATTGGTTTCTGAAATTTAAAAAGCAGTCAAAAGTTAATCATTATCTTACATATTCATACATGCGTTGTACATAGCCAGACACAACTAAAGTGATTATAATGCATTGGAATTTTACCAAAATATGTGACCAAAACGAACATGAAATGAAGAAAAAAATATAATTACCTCCTCTAAACTGTTCAGAGAAAATCCCTTGAGGTCTAAAGTTTGAAATGTGAGCGTCTTTCCACCCAGACACCTCACATGAATGACAGATTCGAATCCAATATTATGCTTCTGAGAAGGAGACCTTATTTGATCTTTCATGTGAAGTAATATCCTCAGCCTTGATTCGTTTTGTGAGATCTGTTAGACCTTTCCTTGTTCCTTATTACCTTTATTTCTGCATTTGTTGGTATTCACAATTCTCTTATGTTTTTGATAACTTATTGATTCTTTATTATGATTCCTTTTTATGATATAATGTTTTGTATGCAACCTCACCATTCTTATGAGCTAAGGAGGATGGGTTTAGGGGAGCCTTTAGGTCTGCCTGCTGAGTCATCAGTAGCCATTGGCTGGTGCTCCCTGGACCTTGCTTGGGTGGAGAGGAGGCTTGGGTGCTGATCAAATCTTAGACTCTCTGGGGGTGTTGTCCTGCTATGACATTGTCAGTGTCCCTTACCTCTGCCACTCGTGAGGCGTCTTTAAGCCTTTAAATGAGCGATGATATTCAAAAGTAATCAATATTGTGTTTTTACGTATTTTAGTTGCACGAAAATTCAATGAACTGTGTCTTGTGACTCGACAGCTTGTGCCTTGTTATATGTACATAATATTTTTTGTACTTCTTTCGTTTAGAAAAATATAGGTATTCCATTTTTAGTATGATAATAGAAATAGGTGGGCTCATTACCTCTGTCAATACTGGTACAAATTGGATTATCGAAAAGATATTTTTAACTACAAAAGATTTTGTTCTTTTCCATCAGGTGAAAATTTATGATGTTTTAAGACAGGAATAATGTTCTTTTATGGTTATCTTTTGTTGAATAATGAGCTGTCCCCTGCGCAATGGTACCCGATATTCTCTCTCTCTCTCTCTCTCTCTCTCTCTCTCTCTCTCTCCTCTCTCTCTCTCTCTCTCTCTCTCTATATATAATATATATATATATATATATATGTATATATATATATATACATATATATATATATATAAATAAATTACATGAACAAAAGTTGTATCCTATATATTTCCTATTCTCAAGACTCCTTTGAATATTTTTCATCTCAGCCTTGAAGCTTAAACAACCTGTGAATTCCGATTTAAACAGTTGGTTATTTCCTTAGAGTGATTATCAAACACAGGAGATATTGGAGCGGCAGACAAGATCCTTCAACGGGTTTTATGCTAATAAAATTTATAGATATATGAAGTATTTTGCTGGAATGATTATGCCATTTATTTGAAGCTCATGCTGTTGTTTTAAAGATATCCGTCTATTTCGTTTATTGAATTCATTTGCGTAATTTCCCACCAATAACGTGGAAAGTGTGGCATGAAGTTTTTCTGGTTTTAGGCCATTTTTCTTTTAATCTAATTGATATTCAATCGAAAAGACCAAGAAGTTATAATAAAATTATAGCACCTTTTAGAATTTTTTTTTATCCACTTTGGGGTAGTTTAGCTATAAATTACGAAAAAGGTGTAAATAATGTTGACTTTGGAGAGGATTTGAATTTACCGGCTAGATAGGCCTTCTTTTTTGTTTAGATAGGATGGGTGGGAGGCTTAAGATTGCATAATATATTTGCAGTTTGCTATACTTATGTAGTAATATATGAACAGTTATCTTTATGATTATCGCAGAAAGGAATTTTATATTAAAAGAGAAAATATATTGTAAAGATGGCTACACCAGGGCACTGGTTGAAGAGAGATGCCAATGAGATGGGTAAGAGAAAACACAGGGAAATTCTCGATAAAATTGACGACATCTTTTCTGGGAAAACTTCGTGAGAGGAAAATAATGACAGATAATTGGATGGGGAAGGGAACGCAGGATAACGGGCTCAGTCGGGGAACCATTAAGGTCATCCAGACAGACAAAGGTAACGAGGAGGAACAAGAAACGAAGTAAATTTTTTGTTTAAAGGTCGCTCATGAATGGTGGAGGCAAGAGACTGACATTGCTCAAGATATTGACCAATATATACATATGATCACCACCCAACCCCCCCTCTTCGTCAAGTTAGGACCAGGGAGAGGCCAATCATTGGCTGGTGATGACACAAAAAGTATATCTATAGGCTCCCCCAAAACCCCCAACTCCTTAGCTCACAAGGATGGTGAGGTTACAGACTCTACAAGAAACTATCGAGCTTCAACGAGACTCGAACCCCAGTCTGGCAAATCGTCAGGTAAAGGCTTTTGTGTTTTTGACCAGAATATTTAGTGTGTCTGTCCTTAAGTAGTGACTATTTTAATGGAATTCCAATTAGAAAAGTATTAGTTTAAAGAAAAAAGGCTGGGGTCACACCATTTTTCTCTTTTGTTAATAAGGCTTTATGCTAACAAGAATAGGCATAAGAGAATGTAATACTTTTGCTTTCTACACACTCATTTTAATGTGTTGATTACATTACCTTATGAAGAGTTTTATCAATCTTGTTATTTATTGCTGTAATAATAGAATGAATGCTATGTTTTTAGAAGCTGTGGTACATTATGCTTCAGTGAACATATTAGCATAAATAGCGGTGTAAAATGTTCTCGTATAAACAATATCTTAGGTCTATAACATGTCTCATCGTCTCAGGATATAGTTAAAAGGTAGGTGACTAAAACTTAATTGCAGAGAAAAGAATTTATTCGTATATATTTTGTAATGGTAAATACCTGTGAGAGGTATGTTATGGATAAGTTTTCGCAGCTTTGAGAGAGAGAAGTATATGTTAGGAATTCAAGAAAAGCTACTTAGAATCATTGCATTATTATCCTGGTCTCTCTCTCTCTCTCTCTCTCTCTCTCTCTCTCTCTCTCTCTCTCTCTCTCTCTCCTCTCTCTCTCTCTCTCTCTCTCTATAATCCAAACTTTCAAAAACCTTATTCTTACCCTTTTACTTTAAAAAAGTTTTTTGAAACTTCGGTAGCGTCTAATTGCAATTCCTTTGATATTCTAGCATGTAAATATAAGGACCTTAGCTTTGTAGTTGAAATTTTTACATAATCTTGTTTACTTTTAGAATAAATGATTGATTTAGGATAGCTTTTGTCATTTTTTACTGCAAAATTAATTGCAAAGTAATCAACCAAATCTTCCTAATTTTTCTCCGCTTTCTGTATCTCAGTACACATTTGCAATTTCATGAATTAATATTTCTAATATGATTCATACTACAAATTATCGTAAATGTAGAACGAGATAGTTTATTTGAAAGCGAAGCTTACACGTTGTCTGCTTCTTTCATTTTCTGAGATATGAGATAATTGGGAAGGAAGTTGTTGGTGAAAATGATTTTCATGGTTCATTGTTAACTTGAAAGGCAGCTCACGCATTCACAAAATGTCGAGAGAAAGGGTCACGTCATTTAGTATAAAGAGATTACTGTGTTATTGGTCTTAATATATTTAATTTTCTTTATTAAATTATAGGGTAATCTCCTTAAATTTGTATTACTTTCCTGATTTGGAGGAAAGTTTCCTAAAAAGGAATGAGTATACAAATGTTGAACGAAAGATTAAAGTGATGAACCGAAGAATGTAATTTTCATAAGACAGAAAGCGAACCTTTTTATATGCTAGGGTATTCACATCATTATTCGATTTACATCCATGAATCTAACATGTGGAGTCTGACCCAAGGACAAATCCTGTAGGTTTTGAAGAAAATATATCGAAGTACAACTGCGCAGAAGAATTAAGATCAAATAAAGACTGCTCGACTTGGCGAAGGCATGCTTTCTACTGAGTGCCTATCAAGAACTAGAGGGCCACTCAGTAGTGAGCATTCCTTCGTCACGCAAAGCAGTATTCTTTTGCTCTTAACTCTATTGCGTACTTGTACATCGATGTATTTTTTTCAAAATCTAATGGATTTGTCCTTGGGTCATACCCCACAAGTCTGTATTTTTTGCGTAATGTTGTTCACAATCAAAAAATAAACGATAACAATATTTGCCAATTACTTAACATTGCGATTACTTTTAAAGTACCAATGAACACTTGTACTTTGATGCACTTTATCCAAACTGTTACAGATTCATTTTGGGTCACACCCAATATGAATACCAATTTTGGTCTAAATCGGTACTGTAGTTTTTGTGAAAGTTGCTCACAAACAAATAAATGAACTAAATAGATAAGGATGTCTATATACCTTTCGTAAAATCGCAGTGAATCAGGGATTGATGATAAATACCGCTTCAACTGTTTTTAAAGAATACAGATGCAGATGTCCTACTTAGTCTAAGTAGGACATCTGCATCTGTATTGTAAGTTCATCTAGCCACTAAGCGGCTAGATGAACTTACAATAGCACCCAATGGTCGTCTGATAAGTCCCCATAACCGCCCCAGCCTTTCTTATCCTTTTTATGGGGAGAAAATATCATAGGAAATGGTTAAGAGAGACGAGTGGGGTTCCAGGGAAATCT
>NC_090727.1:101510191-101520191 GCF_036898095.1 Palaemon carinicauda | reverse complement strand
AAAACCATAGCGTTATTAGCGATTAGTCGAAATACTATTGCTATTAACCAATTTGACATGGTTTGTTCTTTTGTAATTATCAGATGCTACGGTACATTAGTCTCTCTCTCTCTCTCTCTCTCTCTCTCTCTCTCTCTCTCTCTCTCTCTCTCTCTCTCTCAGTGCGTGTGTGTATGCGCTGTTCCTACAAACTTTATGTAAGGATTTTCCTCTCAATTATGTGTATCAGAAATTTTGTGAGCAAAGTTCTAGACAGTAGAGTGGTACGACTTAGGAATGGCATTGGCATAGCGGCAGGTCGAGTTCTGCCTCGGAATGTGAGTTTACTGGGGATGTTACTGATGTGGTTGGATTAACTCGGCTGACGTTCCGATGAACTTCTCTTCAGATGAAATTAGAACTGACGACAGACACCTGAAACTTTTTAAAGTTTTATTGTTCGTCTTGACGTTTTCGAAGACGCTGTTGAATCCTTTTCAATTTCACGACCATTTGGAAACGTCCCTGTCGGTTGATCTGCCTGACTGAGGCTCGAGTTACGCTCAAGATCGATAGTTTCTTGCAGTGTTTGTAAACTCAACATCCATGTGAGCTAAGGATGGGTGGTTTGTTGGTCCATAGGTCTACCTGCTGAGTCATCAACAGCCATTGCCTGGCCCTCGCTGATCCCAGTATGGGCGCTGATCATATGTATTAATGGGGCACTCTTATGGAAGTAGTTCTGCTTGCTAGGGCATTGACATTTCCCCCTTGCTCTGCTATTCTTGAGTAGCCTTTAAATCTTTAAATGTAATCATCTCTTAGTTTTCTTTACATCTTGGGTTCTTGAATACGTTGTTTTTTCTGGTTTCCAGTTTGGAGATATGAAAGGTCTACGTGAAATTAGAAAAGTGAGATAGTGTGAGGAACTGATCGAATTCTTATTAAATTGTATCGAAGTTCGTGTAGCTCAGAAGGCTATGCAATGTTTTGTGTAATGGAATATTTCTCCATCACCTTTGTTATATAGTAATTAAAGATGTCCCATTTTATTACAACAACATCAATTCAGCCATTTCTAATCCAGTACAGGACAAAGTCCTGAGACATGTCCATATTCATGTCTGAGGTTTGACCATTATCATCACCCCTCTGCCCACTGCGGATTGATGATGATGGGAGATTTTAGTCATATCGCTCACAGCAAACCAACCTAGTTTGAGTGGCCATGACCAGTTCAGCTTTGCTGATCATAACGATAAGCAAAGCCTTTCATCACGTTAAGGTATCTCCACTCAGAAAGGGCCTATCCTATTGGTAGGGACTAAATAAAAAATGCTTTTAATGTGAGAAGGAAGATCTTTTGAATACAGTATTCAATAGTGTAATCAATTTATTCTTTTCAAAATACTTTAAATCATTAAGTCTTCTGGAGGATCGCTTAGACTCCGTGTGTGCTCCCATCTTTACGGGCTGCCCAGCGACAAGAGCCCGTGTCATGCTATAGGCATGGCAATCTGCATCATTATCATCATCTCCCACGAACTTTCAAGGCTTCGTCTGATCCATTTCCCGAGCGCTGCTGGGAGCGATTAATCCTTCCATTCGTTTTATCTCTCGTCTCTGTCAACAGAACCTTAATTAGGAATCTCTGAAGGACAACATTTCTTTTCTAATGGCTACAGTTTAGACAAGTTAGAGGAAAGAATTGTCACGGTGTCCTCCTCGTCAGCTTTGCCTGTGCACTTTCTTAAAGAACAATTGGAATGTAATCGGTGGAATATTCACTTATTCATAATGAAGGATGAAGGGAAAATCAATACTAGCCTCACCTACTTTTTCAAAAATATGCAACGAAAATTTAAATACGAGAGAGAGAGAGAGAGAGAGAGAGAGAGAGAGAGAGAGAGAGAGAGAGAGAGAGAGAGAGAGAGAGAGGAGGGGGGGGGGGAGAGGGTAGAACGCTCGATTAATTTAAAATATGAACGTTCAACATGTTCTGTGTGTATTTGAAATAGATTTTTTATTCCGTAGCAGCATTATATAAAAGAAAGCAATGTGTTGAGTTAAGTCGGTGTTTACATGACATTTAGTTATTTAAGTTTTTTCTTGGTTGTAATTTCGTAAATCATCTCAAAGCCGGGCTCAGGTCAAAGGTGCAAATGTTCGATCAGTAGGATTTTGTATGATAGAGTAAATGTTGTGCGTTCCATACGGAAAAGATATTTGTGTTAATTTGATAATAATATCAAGAACTGAGTGACATTCAACTCTATTGTAAGATTTCGTTAAGAATCAGCCACAAAAACGAACGCGCAAATGTAAAGTAGATCGTGAAGGGAAATGTAAACAAATGGGAGTTATATTCAAAGATAACATTAAAATACATGATTAGGTATATGTGGGTCAGTAAGTTTTATTTTGAAAATACTTCTATAAAATAAACTAAGGCTACAAAATAAGGGAGCATTTTTGTTGGTATTGTTTCCAGTTAGTGCAAAAAGCCAAAATATTTATTAAAAGATATAGATTATCTAGGAGAAGAAACCTAAACAAATGTATGGGTAAGAAATCTGAGGAAAGGATAAGTAAGAGAAATCTGAGGAGAAAATGAGTAAGAGAAATCTGAAGAGAAAATGAGTAAGAGGAATCTGAGGAAAAGGTAAGTAAGAGGAATTTGGATAAATAAATAGTTAAGAGATATTCAAAGAAAAATCTTTGGAGGAAATGTGTGTTGTTGGTTCGTGAATCTAACGATGAGAGCGAAGTAATGAGAGATAAATGGATGAGGCCCAAGTTGGAGGTCCATTAAGGCTATCAAAAGGAAACGTTACGAGGAAGAAGAATAATAAGAAGAATCCATCTGGTTTGTTACTTTCTTCCTTTTTATAAGACTTCAGTTGTTATTTGCAGTAACTATGCGTTACTTTTGTTTTTTGTAGTTATATGTAGAGTACATTTTTTATAATTATTGCTATACGCGTTTTCTGAATATTAAGTTTTTTTTATAAAGTATGCTGTAACCGAATGTGAGTTTTTTTTTTTTTTTTAACGGCAGGATTGTCGTATTGTATTTTAGTATTGTATTCTGTAGTGGTACATAGAGTCCATTAATCTATTACGTCTGTCGTTTATAATGTATACTTTCTAGAAATTAAAAATTATTCTGAAAAAAAAAAACAATTAGCATCAATTATAATAAATTATTATTAATGCTAATAGCTCTTTTAAGGTATGCCTTATAAATGACAGGCATGATAAATTCTATAGCATGTTGCATGAACATAAGTACAGAAATTTGTGAAACAACACATTAGAAACACATTCTACATGCGAGGGCCCATTATCACAGTTGTTTTAGTGTCCGGAGCTCATAACCCATTAGCTGTAATCTATATTGACATGCACTGTATATTATAGTATTTTATTAATATGCTTTTACGCCAATGCCCTCTATGCATCAAGAAGCATCGATGAAGAAACCGGATATATTTTCACTATTTCTATTTTTCTTTATGGAGTTCTGGAAGAGAACGACTTGTCCCAAATGACACTGAATTGCAGAAAAGTTATTTTCATGAAGTTTCCTGATTTTGGAGATGAATGCATTGTTGACATTGAGTGATTGGATGAACAGAATATAATATTTTTTACATCTCTTATATTTTGGTAATTTGGAAATTTTGGTTGCAGGTATTTGATGGTAACGATTTCTAAGGCGAGGGAGAGAAGGCTGTCTGTTAGAAGTCAAGGTAACGAAAATGAGAATTCATCTTTATTTATTCTGTTTTTGTTTCCTTTATAAAGAGGAGCAATTCTAGAAAATGTCATTTATCAGGGGTTGCGAATTTACTATCACTTCCGAAAATTCCCGCCCTTTTGAAATCTCTCTCTCTCTCTCTCTCTCTCTCTCTCTCTCTCTCTCTCTCTCTCTTGCTATAACTACAAAGATTACTGACTTCATAAAGATTGTATAAAGAGCAGATAAAAACATGGGACAAAATCACCCTTATTATTATTATTATTATTATTATTATTATTATTATTATTATTATTATTATTATTATTATTATTATTATTATTATTATTATTATTATTATTATACCTTACAGTATAATGCCGTTAAATCCATATCAGCTTCACGCCACACCCCGGTGACCTGATATCATAAGTTGGAATTCTGCATTTTGAAATCAAACCATTTTCAATGGGTGATCCTGAGTTGAAAAAACATAAAGAACCATTGATTGTCCACAAACTCATAATTTTCTTCTTTGTTTTCTTACTCTCATCTTCTGAAGACCTTTATAAATAGCCTGAAGCGATGCCCTTGTACGGGATCTATTATGCCCGAGTAACACACGGATGCTGTTGAGTCATCGGCAGCCATTACTTGGCCCCTTCGGTACTAGTTTGATGGAGGAGCCCTTGGGCGCGGATCATACATGCATAAGATCAGCGCCCAAACCCTCAACCCAAGGTAGGACCAGGGAAGGGTAGACAATGGCTGCTGATGACTCATCAGGTAGACCTGTAAGCTCTCCCAAACCTCCATCCTTAAGGTTTTAGACACTACAAGTAACTATCGAGCTTGAGCACGTCTCGAACCCCAGTCCGGTAGATGACTAGGCAGGGACATTTACAATTGGCCACCACAATCAAAATATGCTGGAAACTACCGAATCAACACGTTATAATATATCAAGTACAAGGGAGACTGCCTTACATCGTTTGAAGATTGGCCACTGAAGTTTGTCCAAGTATGTTGAATAATTTGGTAGCCCAACCATTGTGCGAAGACTGTTATTGTCCTTTGGTGTTGGGGCATTTGTTGGTCGAGTGTCCCCGCCTTGGGGACTTGGGGAATAGTTTCCTGAGAGCCACTTAATGAAGAAGGTAATTAATTATCTGCTCCACAAGGTTATCGGAGATGTTGTTATACATGATAAAAGATGTGTTTGTAAGTTTGTAGAATATGTTTCTGTATCACTTATAGTCAGTTGTCTACCATTTGTTTTGGTCAATTAGAAATCTTATTAACGAACTGGAATTAGATTTGTGCTTATTAACGGAAACTTGGTTGTAGGGAAATATTAGTGATAGCTCAAAGATTCAGGAGATGACGCCGTGTACTCACGATTTCTACCACGTACCAAGAAAGGATAAAACTGGAGGAGGAGTGGGTGTCTTCGTGTCGAAAACCTTCTCTAGGGTTTCTATCATGAATGAAATAGTATTTGAAACGTTTGAATATATCTATTCAAAACTGACAAGAAACAGTAAGGTATTGAATATAATATCATTATATAGACCACCAGGGAGTAACATGAGGAAATTCATTGAAGAATTTAGTATTCTTGTGGGTGTGGTGGACGATAAAAGAAATACATTAATTGGTGGTGACTTTAATTGTTGGGTAGATGATGAAAACGATTATAAGACTAAAGAACTCAAGGAACTATTTGAGATGTTTAATTTAATAAACAGTGTTTCGGTGTCAACGTCAGTAGGTGGTCATACACTCGACTTGGTCATATGTGGAAAAGATTCTGACCTAATAAGAATCCTTGAAGTGGAACCAGACTTTGAGATCTTAAAAACACATAAACTCATCACTTTTGATATTAATATAAATTGCACCAGAGTATTGAAAAAATGGATCACATATAGGGAACGGGAAAATTTTGATGCTGAGAATTTTATTGAAGCTAGTGTAGCGCAAATGTCTTGTGAGAACATACAATGTGAACATATGGTAGACAGAGAATGTGTTGGGTGTTATACCAAGAAATATAACGACAATTTTGGAAAAATGTACGATACCATGTGTCCCATAAAGAACAAACAAATAGTTGTACGCGAAAATGTTAGATGGTATAATAGTGAGCTATTAAAGGCAAAAAGACAAAGACGTAAGATGGAAGGTAGATGGAAAAGAGCCAAATCCTCACAAGCCAGAAATCTATATAATAAGGCCAGAAATGACTATAACATCCTGTTAGAAGAAACAAAAAGAAAATTCTACAACGGCGAATGTAAAAAAACCAACAACATGAAGGACTTTCACAAAAACCTAGACGATTTGATGAGATTAAAGAAAAAATATATCTTGCCTGACAATGTTTGTGCAGAGAGATTTGCCATATTCTTCAATGAAAAAATTGATAAAATCAATAGAGGTTTCCCCCAAAATCACTTGGAAGGACAGACAGTTATGCCAGTGAAGGAGGGAAAGAAGTTAATAAAATTTAAGGAAATAAATATGTGCGACTTGTTAAAGGTTATGAGAGAGATGAAGAATACATATTGTGGAAACGACCCTTTCCCAAACAGTTCAATAAGTGAAGCTCCAAACAAACAAGTTGTATATAATATTTACCTGAACATAATTAACCTAAGTATATCACAATCCTGTTTTCCTAGCTGTGAAAAAACTGCGTTGATCAAACAAATTTACAAAGGAAAAGGTGATGTAAACGAGCTAAATTCATATAGTCCCATTTCAAATTCATCCTACATGTCAAACCTTATTGAAAAAGTCATAAGTGAGCAACTATGGGCGCATATTGATGAGTTAGAGGTATTCCCGGAAAATGAATCGGCCTACAGAGCTAATCATTCTACAGAAACTACCTTATGCTCAATAATGAATGATATGATAGGTCTTCTTGATGAGGGAAAGTGTGGAATTTTGATTATGTTAGATCTTAGTGCTGCTTTTGACACTGTTGTGCAAGAGTACTTACTTGACGACTTAAAGTCTATTGAAGTGACTGAGGAAGCACTGAAATTTTTGCGAAGTTACTTAAGGAATAGGAAGACTATTGTAGAAGTTTCTGGAAACCGATCCAGTGAGAGAATTCTTATGAAGGGTGTACCACGGGGTAGTGTTCTGGGCCCTATCTTGTTTAACATATATACTATCGAGCTATCACACATCTTGAAAAAACAAAAAGTGGGCTTTAAACTATATGCAGATGATACTCAGTTTTACCTTTCAATTTCAACAACACAAGATACAAAGAAGAAAATTGATGAGATAATGACTGAAATAAAAACATGGATGCAGAGGAAAAAGTTTAAATTAAATGATGATAAAACAGAATGTATGTTTTTGGCACAAAGGTGGCTTTGAAGAATTACCAGTTAATTCAAAGTATAAAAATTGGTGATGCTGATGTTGGGATTGTGCCTGTTGTGAAAAATTTGGGTGTACTGATAGATTGTAATTTGTCAATGAGGGACCAAATTGTGAACACAGTGAAAGTGTGTAACTATCACCTGAGAAACATAGCATTTATTAGAAAATATTTAACAGAGGGCAGTACAAAAATTTTAGTGATGAGTTACGTAATATTAAGGCTTGATTATTGCAATTCTCTGTACTACAAATTGCCCAATACACTACTAAAAAAGCTTCAAAATGTGCAAAACCGGGCGGCTAGACTGATAAAAGGCATTAAACTACGGGAGAGAATAACTCCTGCATTGATCGATCTACATTGGTTACCTGTTAAGGCTAGAATTGATTTTAAGATTTGCTTGTTGACCCATACAGCACTTACAAGTGATAAGCCTAAATATCTTCGTGATTGCTTGGTCCGCTACCCTGAAGCTACCAGCGCCGTTGTAAGAGTTAGACATGCTGATGACCCACATAGACTATTCGAAATTAGTGTGAATCATGCAATAGGAGGAAGAAGGTTCAGTTATGCTGCACCGAGACTCTTCAACGACTTTCCACTCGATGTCAAGAATAGCAAAAATGTGGCAGCTTTCAAGAAAAACCTGAAGACTTATCTTTTTAGAAAGTGTTATAATAGTGACCTGAAAACTACTAAGCCTGAATACAAATGCTAGCAAAATAACTGATAAGTTACAGAGCAAAATATTAACTGGAAAGAAATTATTTTTTTCACACACCAAGGCCCGCCTGAACAGACTTTTAGTGTCTGACGGAGGGCGAGAAATAAACCCGTAAAAGTAAGTAAGTAAGTAGTATGGTCATGTACAGTAAATTTCAAATTTGAAGGTATTTCTAAAGCATAAATGGTTAGGCAAAGGTTTCTCGCAAGAATGTATAAGGAGATTTATTTTTTCTGATCTCCCTTATATAATAAATAGAAAGTCGTGGTATGACAATGAATCAATATCCAACAGATTTTGTAGTTTTGGGAACAAAGCGCTCAAAAGGATATTGGGATTTAAATGGCACTCCCCAAGAGAGATTAATTAACCAAACTTTTATCTGGGCTCCACAAGGCACTCGAATAGTTGGAAGATACAGGGCTACATGGCTGAGGACTATGAAGCGTGAAGTAGGTGATGATGAATGGAGAAGTATTGTTTTAAAAGCTTAAGATAGAAACGACTGGCGAAATTTCACCGAGGCCCTTTGCAACAATAGGAGTAGATGATGGGAATGGGAGAAAGGGACTAGTCATACCCTGGTGAGAGAGGGGTGCGTGAGTGTGCTTATCTATGTAGATATTTAGTCGTCAATATCAACGGATCGCTTACACTTCTATAATATACATCTAATAGTTACTGAACCCTATTTGACTCTCGAACTCTATTTGGCTCATTTCCATATTCATTAAGAAGTTCAGCAGTATTCTGTTACTGCAGAGTAGAGTGAGGCGTCGTACTTATTTCTTGTAGAAACTCTATTGCAGAATGCTTTAAATGATGACAAAACGAAAGGGGAGACATTCCACCTTCCATTTCAGTCTCTTTCGGAATAAGTCAGTTCGAAATACATTTTGATGCTGCCAAGATTTCCTTAAGGGTTCACTGGCAAGTCATTTTACCGTCTGACTGTCGTACATTTGTACTAATCCATTTCAACGGCACGGCAGATGATTTACTTTCGATCGTGTTTGTTGAGTAACCAGAAATAGTATTTTTTTTTTCTATTTCATAACTAGTATACCTGACCCGTCAACAATGGTGGCTAAATATTTTGATATGCACACTCAAATTCAACCCTTCCCACCCCTCCCCCATTCCTCTCGGAGTACTACCAGGGTATGACTACTCCCTTTCCTCACCACCCGAGGAACGGGGAGAGATTAAGTGATTATGCATCTTGCACTGCCACTGAACATGACCGGAATATATATATATATATATATAATATATATATATATATATATATATATATATATATATATATATATATATATATATATATATATATATATATATATATATACAGAGAGAGAGAGAGAGAGAGAGAGAGAGAGACTTGCTCTTAATTATTGTCTCATTGTCTCATATGCCTATTGACGCAAAGGGCCTCGGTTAGTTTTCGTAGGGAAGATTATCTTCTCAAAACTCTTTATTCAGAATTCGACTTGCTGTTGATCATCTTCCTCATTCCTGACATTTTATTCGAAAGAGAACAAGCAACCTAATGAAGTTTCGGATTCAAATGTAATCCTAAATCGATTTAAAGAACTTCCTTTCCTTCAGATGATACATAAACAGTAGTCCGAACATCTACCTATTCATAGTTTTTCTGTAAAGTTATTTAACGAGCCAGAGTATCAAAGTATCAGAATGGAGGAAACTAGAAGAAAAGTTTTCCGTTTCGCTGTGAACAAAAATAGTTGAGAATCTTCCAGCATTAAATCCAAATAAAAAGGTCCAAGTTTGTTTCCTAACAAAGCCTCTATTTTAAGTATCTGCAATTCTATCTCCTGCAAAAGTTATTAGAATCTTCCCTTCAAAAACATTATTATTTTCTATTTGGTTTAGAAAAACCCAAAAACTTTATTTTACAGGAAATGTAAAACTCTTAAAATGATTGAATTAAGCAAATTAAGAGAATCAAACAAAACAGCTATATCAGTAACCATGTTTAAAGGTTTAATGGTGACTCATGAATGGCAGAGGCAACGCCCTAGCAGGAGAATTTTCGAAAGACTGACCATATGCACAAATGATCAGCGCCCAAGCTTCGTCTCAATCAAGCTCAGACCAGGGAGGCCAGACAATGGCTGCTGATGACTCAGCAAGT
>NC_090727.1:101497691-101505191 GCF_036898095.1 Palaemon carinicauda | reverse complement strand
GATGTCATCTTGTGTTACGTTGTTAAATTTTATTCATTTTGTCTGTGTCAGGTGTATCATTAATCTGATGTTGAGAGTATTTACAAATGATCTGGTTATGTTTTCAATTTTGTTTTTAAAGAATACTAGAAAATTATTTGTTAGTTCCTGGTCACTGTATCCATCAGGTAGCTTCTTTTCTTTTACATTTCCCATCATACCATTCAGGACACGATACAACTTATTTATGTCTGTTGCTGCTGCGAGGATGTTTCTCTAATAGTATTCATTTTTTTCCTTCTTAGTAGGTAGTTATGTTGACACGTAGCAGTTTTTGTATTCTACCCATGTACTATCAGCTTTTAACCGATTGCACTTTCTTTTTTTGAGGTCTCTCCATCAAACCAAGGAGGTTGTCCTTTTACAGTTATAATCTTTTCCATCGGTGGGCACATGGTATCATATTCACTTTTACTCACTTTATTGTAAGTGGTCGTAAGACAGTTAACACACTTAGCTCCCAACAGACGTTGGTCCTCATGATCACAGGGAATATTGATGGCATCGTTTATTTTCTTTGTAACTTCTTCAATAAATACAGTAGGAGAAAAATTTGATCTATGTCCTAAGTTTATTTTCTTTACTATTGCATGTTTCTGTAGAGGTACACTAAACGTAAGAAGTTTGTATATTTCTCTTCAACATTCATATCACATCCAATATTATTTATATCATCATTCAAAACTAGATCGAACGTATTCCCTGCCGATATTATTCACTAGTCGATATGATTCTAGTAACTCACTAAATGCCAAAGCGTCAGGATTTGATGCGTCGTCCTTCCAAAAATCTAAGTCTCTACAGATAACTAATTCGTTTTTCTCTATGATAATCATATCAATAAAAGCACCAAATTCTTCAAAAAAGATACTAGTGTTTGTTCTTGGAGGTTTGTAGACTGTTACAAAGGATTATTATTATTTTTTTTTGTAAAGTTTGTTTCTATATATTCAAAGCTTGTTACACTAGTTCTTTTTAACATTTTGAGATTTAAGTAACTTTCATGAATAATGAGTCCGACACCCCCACCAGACCTACTTTCTCTCGGTATGTGACAGAAGGCGTGTGTTGTGGGGGGGGGGGGATTCCATTTCAGTGATCTTTGCCTTGTCCAAGTTATTTAACCACGTTTCAGATAATGCTAGTACTGTATGTTCAAATATTTCTCGTTTATTACCTACAGATTGTATATATATATATATATATATATATATATATATATATATATATATATATATATATATATATACAGTATATACATATATATATATAAATATATATATATATATATATATATATATATATATATTATATATGTATATATATATTATATATATATATATATATATATATATATACATATACATATACATATATATATATATATAAATATATATATATGTATATGTATATATATATATATATATATATATATATATTATATATATATATATATATATATATATACAGCATAAATATCTTAGTATATATCTAATTAAAAAAAATTGAACAGGACGTAAAGGAATTACCTCAACCTTTTGTGAAGTAAAAGTTGATGATGATGATGGAGCAGTAAGAAAACGATGTACAGACAGAGAATTAAAATATCATTTAATCATTCTCTCATATCCCTGAATAGTTCGAACTATTATCCAAGTCTCTAATAATAATAATAATAATAATAATAATAATAATAATAATAATAGGGAAGTGGGGAATATGGGGAAAGTACCCCCTGAAGAGTGAAAAGAATTTCTAGAAGTTACAAGAATGAGAATTTCAAGCAAATAATAAGGAGAATGTTATACAATATTTTGAGTCAGTAGACATTATTATTATATGTATTAATAGTTTTAATGACAAAATAAGTTTTACTTTATATAGAAATAATATTGATTATATATATCAATATTTGTTTCTATAAATTAAAATCTACTGTACGAAATTTAATGTTCAAAGTAGGTAAGGAAGTCTTGTATCAATCACTTCCGAGCGAATTTCTTCCGGAGTTCCAAAGGAAATCTTGAACTCGTCCGGAGACTTTAGACGGAATTAGAGGCATGTAAAGAAAAAAAGATTTTCAACTTGATCCCGTTAAATATTTATTAAAATTACAATTGGGAATCATTTAGAAAAATATTTTTTCTTTTTTATCGTGAAAGTAATTCTAATTCCAAAAATAAGCGTATTAAAATTCAGTGATGTCGAATTTCATAATAATTTACATAATAATATCCGAAATTTTCAGTTGAAAAAAATGATTCTGACTTGAACGTTCCAAATTCCTCTCCATCTTCAGGGATATGATATGATGATTAAATACTCTTTTCTTTACTGCGTTTCATTCTACCTTGAGGCGTCAGTGACCCTGGCAGTTATGACGCCGCCTAGTGTCAATGACCTTTGTAGTTGCGACGCTAGGCAACCTAATCAATCTTTAAATACGATCATATGATAATATCCCTGATATAGTCTCTCTCTCTCTCTCTCTCTCTCTCTCTCCTCTCTCTCTCTCTCTCTCTCTCTCTCTCTCTCTCATGGAAAGCGGGAGAGATAAACATGAATTTTACTTAGCGTTGGCCTAAATTATTCATTCTGTTCTTAATCGTATAAGAATAATGAAATTTCTGATACGTTATTCCTTCAGTAGACTAGAAACAGCTATATTTGTTGCATATAGATAAACAATTATATCCTAAATTGATATTTTTGCCATTTCAATAGCAAATAGACCTCAAGGGTAAATTTCATACAAAGAGAGAGAGAGAGAGAGAGAGAGAGAGAGAGAGAGAGAGAGAGAGAGAGAGAGAGAGAGAGACCGCTCCTATATCAGGCTTTTTATCCTATGATCATATTTAAAGATTGATAAGGATGCCTAGCGTCGCAACTACAAAGGTCATTGACACTAGGCGACATCATAACTGCCAGGGTCACTGACGCCTCAAGGTAGAATGAAACGCCCAATCGTTTTTCCTTATGGGGAAGATGTGCTTTATTATGATCCGATATACCATAATATGAAGATATTCTATGTTTTCTAAGTTCAACCCAAACTGGAGGAGCTGATGGTTCTCATTAAAACTTAGGCAAAGGCGAATAAATTAGGTTCTGACTTCAACCGAGATTTAGAACCTCAAGACACAGAAAAGTTTTATTTCCTGAGAACGAAATTTCCCAAAATGGTTTAGTAGATTTGGAACCAGATGGATTCTGAGTCTTGTAGTGTCCATTAATAGACCTTAGGTTCTTGTAAAAAGTACGTTTCTATTTTGCTTTATGTTGCTGCAGATAACCATGATTATATTTACAACGTAAGAAAACTAATTATTTTATTTTCTCTTTCATGATTGGGAATTGGAATCCGAACTTCCCATTAGGCAAACTAACGAAGATGAAAGTACATCGCATCATTTCCGAGTTGATTTTGCAAATGAGAAAAGTTTTCTAATATTTATCCTAACCAGAATGTGTAGGGAGATTTGATTTAAAGGAAGACGCTCTGTCTTCCTTCAAGTTTTAAGAAACATTTGTAAAAGACAGATTGTAGGTCAACCCCCCCCCCACCGCTCTCTCTCTCTCTCTCTCTCTCTCTCTCTCTCTCTCTCTCTCTCTCTCTCTCTCTCTCTCTCTCTCTCTCATACAAACTTATTTAGTATTGATTGAGTCTCCTTCTTTGGCTTTGTTAATAATGTCAAACCTAAAAATTATTACCATCTAATCTCTTATTACTTTACGATCAGTTTTAGTTAAAAGTTATTAATATATTATTCTGTATTTAACTCGCAATTACGGTTAATAAAATGAAATAAAATATTACAAAGAGCGTAATTCTGGTACTTTGGCAGGTTGACATAAATCTTGATCTTTATATAATTGGTACTAATTTTAAAAGCATTTTCTGATACTCTATTCATCACTTACAGTATATATAGTTTAGTTGCAACATCCTTATTTCCTTTCCTCAGTCGGCCACTTTTCCTGTTGGAGCCCTTAGGCTTGTAGAATTCTGCATTTTAAACCGGGGTTGTAACTTGGCGAGTAATAATAATGATAATATTAGTGATAATAATATAATATTACAATAAGTTAATTACCATAATTTAGTGTCTCCACGGAGCATAAACAGTACATAGATGACCACTTAGAAGTATTTGTTTAGTTAGTAACCTCAAGGTCTATATAAGTATGGTCAGCCGGCGGGCAGATTATAATTTAAAGGTCTCGGTTAGTGACGTCAGTCCCGCCAATCCCAGGATTATTAATCCTGGCCAAGCCAACGGTGAACCAGGAATCCTATCATCAGTGTTGGCTTTGATGAAGTCAAATTCTGAAACTTTTAGTGAACGAGAACGATTAACTATATTGCCATTTGACGAGCTGAGTATAGTGAGTGAATGGTGTTATGACAAGAGCACTGACATATTACATAAACCGCATATGAGAGGGCGAGTGGTAATGTTCAAAGTGCTGATAGGTAAATGGAAACAACCAATATACTTTGATTTTGATGAATCCAATATGCAGGAAAAAATAATTGATTCGATAAAGAAAGTGGAATACGCAGGTTATCCAGTGGTGGCAATAGCGCATGATTTAGGGCCCTGCAATCTTAGGTTATGGAAAAAATTTGGAATCGACTCTTTATGTACGAAAACATCTATCCAGAATCCATGTGCAGACAGACAAATATTCCTTTTTGCAGATGCTCCTCATTTACTCAAGTTAGTCAGGAATAATCTTCTAGATTTTGGGTTCACGTTTGCAAACGGAGATAGAATTTCCGATCATCCGATAAAAGAAATGGTGATGGAATCTAAAACAGAGTATGGATTGGCTTACAAAATAAGTCAGATTCACTTAAACATTTAAGGGTCAGAACGGCAGCGTGTTAAATATGCTGCAGCGTGGCTGTCAAGAAGTTGCGGTAATGCTCTTAGTTTTCGTGGTAATAAGGGGTTTTTCAATAATAATGACAGGGAAGCAACAGGTCAGTTCATATTGTTAATGAATGAATGGTTTGACATTATGAATACTTCATCCATGAAAGGCGACAAACCTACTCGATGTGCTTTCGGTATAAATTTGGAGTATCAAACAAGTGTTATGAACAAAATGATTGACATCATGTCAAAAATACGAGTGATAAAAGTTTTCAGTAACCAAGTCAATGGTTTGCTAGAAAAAAAAAATCGATCAATTTCAAAAAGGAATTGTTTTATCTTACTGTCTTCTAGACATGTTTGAAATGCTCAAGACGTCTTATGAAGTCGATTATATCCTAACAAGGAGGCATAATCAAGACAGTCTGGATCATTTATTTGCTTGTATTAGGCACATGAGTGGCCCACATGATCATCCTAACGCAGTAAATTTCAAATTCAGACTTTGAAAATATTTGTTAGGGAAAGAAGTAGCCCTGATAAGTGAAAAGTGTAACAGTACTAGATACGATGAAAACAAAGACTACCTGTCTAATATATTAGTGTCCAAGTGTTCATCTATAGAGGGAAAAACATCAGATAAAGAACGAGAAATTGCCTTTGAGATTTGTCTTGTCAGTCTCATCTAAGAGATACTGAATTTAATCAAGAATCATGGATAGAAGAAGGGGATGAGATTCTTGAATTAACTGAAACACGCAATTAGAATGAAATACATGCAAGTGCACTGTAGTTCTGTAACAGAGAAGGAATCTTTGAGGTATATAGGAGGTTATTTAGTTAAGAAATTTTCATTGAAATATCCTGAATTAGGAAAACAAAGGTCAGGTGTTGTTGCAGATGATGAATGTTGGATAGATGTAATGAACAAAGGTGGTCTTCGTGTGCCCTCAGATTCTCTCTTTTCCCAATTAAGCAAGAGGAGAGAAATCTTTTTAGCTGTCCATGGTGAAAAATTAAGAGCGGCAAATAATTGTATAAGAACTCTTGCTGACGAGATGAAACTTGCTCGAATTACCTTACCGGCTGATATTATATATTTCTTTGCAAAAAATATCTGTATTCTACAGAATTAGACATTTGAACAGAAAAATTTATTTCAGTAAAAAAAAGTCAAGAGATTGCAGAAGTATAAACAGGAAACATATGAAAATTGTTAAATAGAGATTTTGTAAGTAAATTATCAATTTGTTCATGAACCTGCAAATTATATTTCATTTGTATTTGAGAATTGTATAATAGATACATTGTAAATAAATTTATAGCTTATTCGTGAACCTGCAAATAATATTTCATTTATATTAAAAAATTATGTAGTGGAAACATTGTTAATAAATTGACAACTTATTTTTGAAACTGCAAATTATATTTCTTTTATAGATGAAAATTGTAATATAGAAACATCGTAAATAGAGAAATTATTTATGGAATTGTAAATTATATCTTATTTATACTTTTATATAAGAAATGAAATGAAGTTATTTTATTTCATGTTTTCTCTAACGATGCTACGAGTAATTTAGTAAAATAAAATCTCCAATTTCTAAAGAGAGAGAGAGAGAGAGAGAGAGAGAGAGAGAGAGAGAGAGAGAGAGAGAGAATATCAAATAAGAAAATAATTTGATAAGAAAAGGGTAAAGAGTATATAAACAAAGGTAAATACACAAGGGTTCCTTTAACTCTATGGCCGCAGTGACGTCATACGCAGAAGTGGCTTGAATCGTACCGCTGTCTGGCCGACCTTGAGTAACCTTAACCTGATACTATTTTCGTGTGCAGACGCCCCTTTATTAAATTAGTCATGCTACGTAACTAATTAATAAATAGCAGTTGTATGAGATTCGTGTCATACTTGAAATTAAGAGAACCTTATTTTTAAATTGGGCTGCATATTATCTCTCCCCCCCCCCACCCCCGCTAAATTTAGATTGTTTTATTTCTATGTTCATTTTGTTTCACTCTTATTCTATCCATCCGGTTTTCTGTGTAGTTTAATATGTCTTCAGTGTTTCCTGAACTAAGTCAAATTAGGTATTATCTAAATAAAAGAACCTTTACCCAATGGTTTAGATATTATTTTTAAGTGATGTTAATATATTTGGAATTTGATAATGTCAGTAAAGGGAATTTCCATTTGCGTTTTAAATGTTGTAATATTGATAGATCATACGGGAAAGTTTTGTGACTGTTTTCGTTAAAGCTCGTCTATTTTTGGTCGAACATTGAACTTTTCATTACATCCATCTGAGGTGAAATGTCGTCAAAATCCATCGTGTAGTTTTGACGTAATGATGTGCACAGACACAGAGACAAATACATTAATAAACTGACTATTTTATAACCTCTTTGGCGGAGGTAATACAAATAAGATATTGTTTGCGCTTACTATGCCCAATTTCTTAAATGGGGTTCTCCAGCTATCCAGAGTCCAGCAAAAAAGTTTTATTGGGTGTGTTTATATCCGTTGATGTTTTATCTTTTCTTTTTTACTTATTTTTTTCTGGGTCTTTTGTCCGATACG
>NC_090727.1:101477691-101492691 GCF_036898095.1 Palaemon carinicauda | reverse complement strand
CCTAATTGTGCTGATGTAGCCAAGTTAAAATAGCCATGACAAACATATCGAAAGAAGATAATTTAAATGCAAGAAGTGTGGCACCTCATAAAGAAGTTCAAAGTTTAGCTAATGCTGGAGGTATGGCACTTCAAAAGAGAGGTCAAAGAGGCTCTAATGCTTGAAATATGGAACTTCTAAAAGGCCTCAGACATGTCCTTATTCATATCTGGGGTTTGACCACTTTTAATCACCAGAGTGATTGATGATGTTTAAAAATTTTTGTCTGAAAGCTCACAGCAAACCAACCTAGTATGGGTGGTCCTAAGAGCTATAGTTTTGATGGTCATGGCAATACGCAAACTCTTTCACCACGTAAAGGTATCGTCACTTAGAAAGGTATTATATATATATATATATATATAATTCATATATGCCATATAATAAACTCCTAGTATATATATATATATTATATATATATATATATATATATATATATATATATATATATATATATATATACACATGTACACATATATAATTTATATATGCATATATATATATATATATGTATTAATATATTTATATATATACATACATTTATATATACATATATATGTATAGATATAATTATATATACATACATACATATATATATACACTATATATATATATATATATATATATATATATATATATATATATATATATATATATATATATATATATATATATATATATGATAAATTTTGCAAATTTTTACGTGTTTTTCATATTCAAATAAGCCATATATATTTTTGATACATTAATGTCTGGATTCTCTTAACGACCTCGGGATCAGAGCCCCAGGCGAAATCACACAAAGACAAGAGCTTGGCTCCGGCCGGGAATCGAACCCTGGTCGGCAAGCTTGTACAGACAGTGACTAACCCATTGGCCACGAAGAAAGATCTTTCTTCGTAGCCAAGTGGGTTCTTCGTGGCCAAGTAGGTTAGTCACTGTCTGTACAAGCTTGCCGACCAGGGTTCGATTCCCGGCCGGAGCCAAGCTCTTGTCTTTGTGTGATTTCGCCTGGGGCTCTGATCCCGAGGTCGTTAAGAGAATCCAGACATTAATGTATCAAAAATATATATGGCTTATTTGAATATATATATATATATATATATATATATATATATGTAAATGTGTTTGTGATATATGTTCATATATATATATATATATATATATATATATATATATATAATATATATATATATATATATATATATTTATATATATATATATATATATATATATATATATATATATATATACATGTGTACATATATATAATTTATATATGTATATATATATGTATAGATATTTATAGATATACATATATATACATATATTTATATTTATATATATATATATATATATATATATATATATATATATATATATATATATGTAGAGATATATTTATATATGCATATATATATATATATATATATATATATATATATATATATATATATATATATGTAAATATCACCCACGTGTGCTTGTGATATATGTTCATATATATATATATATATATATATATATATATATATATATATATATATATATATATATATATATATAGACAATGAGACCATTTTCTATAATTTAGTAGATTTGAGAACAAAGCCCTAAGAAGAATATTGGGAGTTATAACAGGACAGGATTAAAAATGATACTATAAGAGAGATTGATCGAGTACCATATGTACATGAGATCATGATGAGGGGTAGATGAAGATGGTTTGGGCATGCTCTTCACATTCCCTAAAAGAGATTAGTTCACTAAATTTTCAACTGGGCTCCACGAGGATAAGAGTTGGAACACCCAGGCCTACACGGTTGAGGACTATGAAGCACGAAGTAGGAGCTGATGAATGGAGAAGTATTGAATTGATGGCTCAAGATAGAGACGACTGGTGAAATTTAACCGAGGCCCTTTACGTCAATAAGCGTAGGAAACGATGTTGATATATCTAATTAATAATGATCTGAGTTTAGTAGGCCTATGATTGTTAGATTTAACCCACCCCCCCCCCCCCCCAAGCACAAGTTACTTTCTGATTCCATATTGTCTTGCTTTTAACAGGGGAAGGATAGGAAGACTATGGAATAACGAACTAAGAAAATTTTCGGGTATAAACTGGCATGGAAAGACCATAAACAGATGCTAGAAGAAGAACATGTCTGAGGCCTTTGTCCTACAATGGACTAGTAACGGCTGATGATTATACATTATATATATATATATATATATATATATATATATATATATATATATATATATATATATATATATATATATATATAAATATATATATATATATATATATATATATATATATATATATATATACATATATATACATATATATAATAATAATAATAATAATAATAATAATAATAATAATAATAATAATAATAATTAAATTCCATTATATAATAGGAATTCAATTATAGGAACTCGGGACTTGGGCAAGCAGACGTTGCTACTAGATGTACGATGTTTTGCAAGACGCCAAAATAGCATAATTTTAAACGCTAGTTAAATAAATAAATAGATAAATAAATAAATAATTAAATATATATATATATATATATATATATATATATATATATATATATATATATGTATATATATATATATATATATATATATATATATATATATATATATATATATATATTACGTAAACTGAATAACTATGACCCAACCTTAGAAGTTATCTGATTTAGCGATTTATTCGCCAACATAAAAACTCACTAAATTTCCCTCCAACATTGAAGTAATACTACCGATTTGCTAATTATTTTTATATGTTCATAATTCTCTTTTCATAATAATTTATTTTCAGAATAGATCGTAGGACGAGTGAGAACGTATTTCTAATATTTAGGAATAGAAAGAAGAAGAAGAAGAAGAAGAAGAAGAAGAAGAAGAATTCTAAAGAGATTTGCCAGGAATAAACGGAAATGAAATATGACGAGAATGCTCTCTCTCTCTCTCTCTCTCTCTCTCTCTCTCTCTCTCTCTCTCTCTCTCTCTCTCTCTCTCTCTCTCTCTCTCTCTCATTTACATCGGCCATTAGACCAAATTGTCCTGTTTTTCTCCGGAGACAATCTGAAGATTTCTGTCTAACAAACACACATTTTGAATCTCTCTCTCTCTCTCTCTCTCTCTCTCTCTCTCTCTCTCTCTCTCTCTCTCTCTCTCTATTACACCGGCCATTAAAATATGATAGAATTTTCTAAAATTGCAGTGAAAATGAACGAAGACTTAAAAAATGAAAACCTTGGAAAAGAACAGAAAATTTGTCTCCTGTGTAAAATTTCTCCTGTTTTCCTCAGGAGATACTTTGAAGATTCCTACGAGAGAGAGAGAGAGAGAGAGAGAGAGAGAGAGAGAGAGAGAGAGAGAGAGAGAGAGAGAGAGAGAGAGAGAGATAATTACTTAATATTTCGATGATTTCCATAATTGTTAACACGAATACAAAGGAAATTGATAGGGAAGGCGAACATTACATTCTGGGAATGAATGAAGATGAAATAAGAACGCTTCCAGAATGTCTTCAGAGAGTTAGATTTGCCTCAGAAACGTTTTAGGAGATGAATGTTACGATTTGCACAGAAAGAAAACTATGAATAAATCTTTCCTTTTGTTATGGTTTTTTAATTCCTTTCAGTATTTCTTAATCTTGTGGATTCTCTCTCTCTCTCTCTCTCTCTCTCTCTCTCTCTCTCTCTCTCTCTCTCTCTCTCTCTCTCTCTCTCTTCCCTGAAGAAATTTTGACTCCAGTTGAAGCCAAAAGAAGAATTTGTTGCATTCTAATGGCTTATCTCTCTCTCTCTCTCTCTCTCTCTCTCTCTCTCTCTCTCTCTCTCTCTCTCTCTCTCTCTCTCTCTCTCTCTCTCTCTCTTCCTTCATGCTTGATGCCAAAAGAAGAATTTCTTGGATACTAATAGACTCTCTCTCTCTCTCTCTCTCTCTCTCTCTCTCTCTCTCTCTCTCTCTCTCTCTCTCTCCTTCACACACACACACACACAAACACACACACACACACACATATATATATATATATACTGTATATATATATATATATATATATATATATATATATATATATGTATATATATATATATATATATATATATATATATATATACATATATATATATATATATATATATATATATATATATATATATATATATATATATATATATAATTTGATAACTTGAAGAAAATGGCAGACAACTTAAGAGCTAAGAAATCAGTGGTCTTCATAAAAAAAGAAAGGAAAAATAGAATTTGTGTCCCCACCTCCATAAGCATCAACATCTGAAAAGGGTGTTGAAGACTATTTGAAGACTTTTTGAAGACTATTTCGGATATTGGAGACTGTAGACAAAAAATTTATTTTTTTAAAAAATAAGCCAGATACAGCAATTCTATATTGTTGGCTCGGCGGGGCTGCCCGCTTCCCGTCAGCCTGGGAGGGCCTCCCCCCCTCCCGACTGCCCGGGTGGGCCTCCCCCCTCCCACCAGCCCGGGCGGGCTTTCCCCCCCCCGCCAACCTGGGAGGGCCTCCCCCCCTCCCGAAAGCCGGGGCAGGCCTTCCCCCCACCCCCCCTGCCAGCCCGGGGCGGGCCTTCCCCCCCCTCCCACCAGCCCCCCTCCCACACCATCCCCCTCCCACCAGCCCGGGTGGGCCTCCCCCCTCCCACCAGCCCGGGTGGGCCTCCCCCCTCCCACCAGCCCGGGTGGGCCTCCCCCCTCCCACCAGCCCGGGCAGGCCTTCCCCCCCTCCCGCCAACCCGGAAGGGCCTCCCCCCCCGAATGCCCAGGCGGGCCTTCCCCCCCTCCCAACAGCCCGGGTGGGCCTCCCCCCCTCCCACCAGCCCGGGCGGGCCTTCCCCCCTCCCACCAACCCGGGAGAGCGTCCCCCCTCCCGAAAGCCCGGGCGGGCCTTCCCCCCCTCCACCAGTCCGTGCGGGCCTCCCCCCCTCCCACCAGCCTTGATGGGCCTCCTCCCCTCACACCAGCCCGGATGGGCCTCCGCCCCTCCCACCTGCCAGGGCGAGCCTTCCCCCCTTCCCGCCAACCCGGGAGGGCCTCCCCCCCCTCCCGAAAGCCCGGGCGGGCCTTCACCCCTACCACCAGCCCGGGTGGGCCTTCCCCCCTCCCACCAGCCCGGGCGGGCCTTCCCCCCCCTCCCGCCAACCCGGGAGGGCCTCCCACCCCTCCCGAAAGCCTGGGCAGGCCTTCACCCCTCCCGCCAGCCCGGATTGGCTTCGCCCCTCCCATCAGCCCGGGCGAGCCTTCGCCCACTCCCGCCAACCCAGGAGGGCCTTCCCCCCTCCCGAAAGCCAGGGCGGGACTTCCCCCCCCCTTCCCGCCAGCCATTGTGGGCCTCCCCCCCTCCCACCAGCCTGGAAGGGCCACCCTCCTCCCGTCAGCCCGGGCGAGCCTCCCCCCTCCCGACAGCCCGGGAGGGACTCCCCACCCCTGCCAGACTGGCAGGCCTCCCCCTCTCCTGCCAGACCCAGGCGGGCCTCCCCCCCTCTAGCCAGCCCGTGCGGGCCTCCTCCCATCCCACCAGCCCGGGCGGGCCTCACCCTCTCCCGTCAGCCCGGGGAGGCTTCACCCACTCCCGCCAGCCCGGGCGGGCCTCCTCCTCGCTCCCCGCCATCCCGGAAGGGCCTCCCCCCCTCCCGAAATCCCGGGCGGGCCTTCTCCCCCTCCCGCCAGCCCGGGTGGGCCTCCTCCCATCCCGCCAGCCCGGGCGGGCCTTCTCCCCCTCCCGTCAGCCCGGGTGAGCCTCCCCCCCTCCTGCCAGCCCTGAAGGGACTCCCCCCTCCCGAAAGTCCGGCAGTCCTCCCCCTCTCCTGCCAGCCCCCGGCGTGCCTCCCCCCCTCCAGCCAGCCCGGGCGGAACTAAACCTCTCTTGTCAGCCCGGGTGGGTCTCACCCCCTACCGCCAGCCCTGGCGGGCCTTCCCCTTGCTCCCGCCAACCTGGGGTGCCCACCTCCCTCCAGCCATTTTTGTTTCCCTATTTATTTCTTTATCATTTGTGGTCCTTTCTTTCATTCTTTAATCATTTATTTATCAAACATTCTCATTATTTTAAAAAAGAATGGCCTTCCCCTCCGGTGCTCGTCTTAGACCGTCAATATTAGTTCCTAGATTCTCACTATCTCTCCAGAAAAGAAATCTCTCCTGAGCGGCAGCATGAAACACCATCCCTGGACCATTCCAACCTGGAACTATTTGATATTTGAGTGAAGCCAAGACAAGGTATTCATTAGCTGGATTCAAAATAGGTAATTTGGAGTACTATATTCCATTTCCTTTACTCTTCGATATTACAATCTCCATAGAGAAAAATTTGCATTGTGAAGCATGATTCCATGAATGAGTAGTCTCACTCTAGATTTTCTTTTATACATTTTATATCTCATTCTTTTATCACTATTCCAGTTAACGAAAATATCTTGTTTGATTTAAAAAAAAAAAAAAAAACGTGAAAATCTTTCTACACAGCACTTCAGGTATATGGAGGACTACAAAATTTAATGATCTAATTATATCGAGTCAGGAAAAGCCAGACATGAAATGACGTGTCTGAGGCCTTTGCCTTACAGTATACTAGAAACAGATATATTAGATGTTATGTGTGCAGTGTATTGAGATCTAAATTCAGGAGAGTAGCACCATCTGCATATGCAAAAAGTTTGCTTTCTAGGCCAACCACATTGAAAAGAATAAGATAATATGGCAGTGACGGATATTGGGCCGTAATCAGCATGCTAGAGCTACCTCAATCATATTCCCTAATTCTACAACAGGCATAATATATACATGTATATATATATATATATATATATATATATATATATATATATATATAAATTTCATAATATATATATATATATATATATATATATATATATATATATATATATATATGTATATATATATATATATATATATATATATATATATATATATATATATATATATATATATATGTATGTATATATATATATATATATATATATATATATATATATATACATATGTGTGTGTGTAATACTAATTTTCTCTCCTTGACTTAGGGTTCGGTTCCCCGGCCGACCAGAAGCTATAATCTCCGAGTTGATTCCCCCTTGGTTCTCTGATCCCGCAGTATAGAGAGAATACAGTATTGAGGGTGTGTAATACATACTTATATGAATATGAAAAACACATCTAAATGTGCAAAATTTATCATTATACACACACACATATACACACACACACACATATATATATATATATATATGTGTGTGTGTCTGTGTATGTGCGTGTGTAAATATCACAAAAGCTAACACGTGATGAGCATAAAAATAATTAAGTGTTATAGCCCCGAAAGGAAAAAGGAAAACACAAACTCGGTTCTCCTTCCGCGACTATAATATATATATATATATATATATATATATATATATATATATATATATATATATATATATATATATATATATATATATATATTTATATATATATATATACATATTTATATATAAATATATATATACACGTATGTATATATATATATATATATATATATATATATATATATATATATATATATATATATATATATATATTGTAATGAACTTAAGATTGATTATGTTCATCCAGGATTATTTTTTTTCAGACTGGCTCAGTGCCAAAATACCAGGCAAGAACCAGCAGCGACACAAAATTCACAAAGCAAAACAACTCTCAAAGAAGGATACAAAAAAACACTGAATCGAACTTAACAATAAAATTTTATTGATAAAAGTAGTCTTAAATTACATAAAGTAGTCCTCGAAAAGCTTTCTTAGGAACTGGAAAAACACATACACTACTTTACAATAATAACTCTCGAACCGTCACACGCCTACCTAACTTATATACCACAGTCGAAGAGAAAGAAAAGGTGTAGGAGGCAGAAAAATACACACTTTCCCTAGCATACGACAGTTAGAGTTGCAGAGTGAAATAAACCTTAAAACAAATTATTTTTACAATAATTATCATAATACACCTTTAAATAATAATATATCCTAAATTGGCGATAATACTACACTTTACAGGTCACGAAGAAATATCTGAAGAATGCTTGCATAAGTTCTCAAAAACCGCACCGAATTCCTAATTAAAGATTATTATGACACAATCACCAGCGATTGTCCTACTTCAGGATCACTAGGGGTGTTCTTGCACCGAGGGCAACGTAGATTGTCCATATGATTTAAGCAGGCGAAGGAAGAACATATACGGTTTGCTTACCGTTCTTCGTCACTAGAAGGCCTCCTCACGACACCAGGAGGTCAGACACATGGCAACAGCCAGCAGCAGTGGCAGGCAGCAGCACAAAAGCAATAGCAATGCTTATAGGGCTAAAATTCATTAGCAGGAGCCTCTCAAAATCAATGGTAGCTGCAGGAGCAGGAACAAATATCGTCTGATAATCAAGCCGTGAAAAAAAATGCTGTAAGACCTGTGTTGGGGAGCCGACACTCTCTACCCCGCTGCCCAAAAACGCACTCCAAGAAAACGGAGAGAGAGAGAGCGAAAGCATAACTACGTAATGGGGCAGTTCGACAAGCTAAGCACTGAAGACGGGCAGTCCGCTCCACAAAACATGAAAAGCAGAAAACTAACATATGGTTTTCTGGGCTCGAACCTGTGCCGCCCAGTGAATAAGCTCCATTTAGCACTTATTCTTAGGTAATTTACTGCTAAATATACCAGAGAAAAAATGTAAAGGAGTGCTAGGTTAACTAGCTCGCTCACCTATTGGTGTCGGTATAAAATTGGGCGTATAATCCAGAGGTCCCTCACTATTTAGATTCATCCACGACAGAAACCCCAATAGAGGAGAGCCGTTCAACCTCACTCGGTACTACTAACAATGCATCCGCTCAGAACCCAACTCCTTTTAGCAAGTTCATACCAGTAACCCGCTTTTTTGTTGTGCTCTCGTTTTCGCTTATTTTCTTTGGATTATGGCTTCTTCGTCGGTTTCCCTGGAGACACCGTCTAAGTTAAGTACCAAGCTGTGTTTTGAGCAACCTAGATCGTCTAATATTTGAATTATAGGAGTGTATTCTCTTCGTTCATACCGATCTTGCTTGATTCCATTTACAGTTGGTACTCCTGTTTTGAGAGCTTTTAGTTTCACTCGCGGTGTTACTATATGTATTATTAAATTTTATTTGTTATTATGGATATTCATTATTTAGCGTTTAGAACCCTCGTGGTTCAAATTTTGGGCCGATATCATTTACGTATCGTTATGGCTGCCGACCTTCGTGCTAGGCGGCAATGTTATTTTTTAAGCCATCAGGTGTGTCTTTTGTGATTTAATTATTATGTTGCATGCCTTGCCCAAAAATTTTTTATGTGTTTATTTTATATTATCAACGCTATTACTATTATAATGAATTACTCCGTTTGATCTGTCTGGTTGGGGATCGTCAGTGGGTAGCCCTGCTGCTCCGTATCACGTGATTCTCCCCCATGCTCCCCCTCTCGCTAGGTGGGTGGCTAGGCTTCTCTCCCCCTCTTCCCTAGGGGACCGTTGCCTTCCCTCCTTGTAGAGGGGGTAGTTCAGTGTTTATGGACTTTGTCCTCCGGGTGTCCCGGCGGATTCGGCTCTGTCTAATCTGGTTGGCCACCGGTCAACAGAGTTGGATCCCGGTGCACCCTATTTTATATTCACTTATCACACTGGTTTATGTTATATGAAACCCTCTGGGTTCCGTTGGCGGTTCTTATCTACAGTTCCGCCCCCCTATTTAATTTATAACAGTTCCTATGATGATTATATGACAGATCACTACCCCGGAGTTCCTATACGAATTGGTTTTGGATACTTTTATTTCCCGGCCCGGGGCTTAGCCTCGCCCCGGGAAATCAGACACCCTGTGTCTTAAATTTTTGTTGTTGCATCCTTTTTTATACTCCCGGCTCGACCGGAATGGATGGCTATACTTTAGTCTTAAGCTAGACTTTTGTTTAGGCCGGGTCCTCCGGACCGACCCCTACTTAAGAATATTACAGTTAAGCCCTAATCTTGTGTTAGGCTTATGTTAGGCCCGGGTCCTCCGGACCCGCCCCTACTTAAGAGAATTACAGTTTCTCATATACTATTTACTTTAGTCTTAAGCTAGACTTATGTTTAGGCCGGGTCCTCAGGACCCGCCCCTACTTAAGAGAATTACAGTTTCTCATATACTATTTACTTTAGTCTTAAGCTAGACTTATGGTTAGGCCGGGTCCTCCGGACCCGCCCCTACTTAAGAATATTACAGTTAAGCCCTAATCTTGTGTTAGGCTTATGTTAGGCCCGGGTCCTCCGGACCCGCCCCTACTTAAGAGAATTACAGTTTCTCATATACTATTTACTTTAGTCTTAAGCTAGACTTATGTTTAGGCCAGGTCCTCCGGACCCGCCCCTACTCAAGAGAATTACAGTTTCTCATATACTATTTACTTTAGTCTTAAGCTAGACTTATGTTTAGGCCGGGTCCTCCGGACCCGCCCCTACTTAAGAATATTACAGTTAAGCCCTAATCTTGTGTTAGGCTTATGTTAGGCCCGGGTCCTCTGGACCCGCCCCTACTTAAGAGAATTACAGTTTCTCATATACTATTTACTTTAGTCTTAAGCTAGACTTATGTTTAGGCCGGGTCCTCAAGACCCGCCCCTACTTAAGAGAATTACAGTTTCTCATATACTATTCCTTTTATAGATGGTGCATTGTCAGACGACAGCCTGTGCAGCTGTTCTACATCAGCCCTGCGGCCATACCGTCTGTCGGTCTCACGCCCTCTGCGGTATGCAGCTGGAGGATGTCGTGGTATGGCACCCGGATAACTGTGTGGTCTGTTTTGACCTCGTTACCACCCTTGGATCTGACTCGGTGAGTTCCGTTGGCTATGTTGCCTTCTTATTTATCTTACCTTTTTTGGCATACATACACTATTTAGTAAGATATCTATGGTCTTGAAGGACCACTGGGAGTCTGCCCTTTTATAATTCCCACTATTATTTCAGGCATCCCCGGAGCAAAAGTCTGCGGCTCGGGCCACACTGAAAGTGTGGGTTGGTGGTTTTGGCCAGAACGTGAAGTCCAAGCGGCCGTACGTCCTCTCCGAGGACTACTGTTCCCTGATTTACCCCAACGCCAAGTCTTCAGCCGCTGTGGCTAGGCATGTTGCAGCTCCCATCATTGCCCACATTGATGCCACCATAGCGGGGTTTATTGATCCAGAGCAGGATCCGTCGGACGCCCCCGGAGATCTAGAAGTCAATATTGCCTCCATGAACCTTGACGTGGAACCCATGTTATTGGATGATCCAGATACAGGTAGGGTGGTAAGTGAGGCAGGTGTTTCTGGCGCTGAGATTCCTATCCTCAGCCCCTCTCTTTCTTCTTCTTCTGATCGCTCTTCCTTCCATGGTTTTTCTGGGGACTGTGATTCGTCCCAACGATCACACCCGGTTCCCCCCAAGAATAAGTCTAGAACCTTACCTAAAGTTCATAAGCCTCATAAGGCTTCTCATGGTTCTAAACAGAATACAAACCTGTCATCTAAGGCTTCTGGCTCCTCCTCTAAGTCTCGCGACCCGGGAGTTCATTCCGCCACACCTGCTGCTAGCCCGGGCCTTTCCGAATCAGCCATGCTTCGCATCGTGTCGGAGATGCAGGCTAAGTTTGTATCAGAGATACAGTCTAAGATGGACACGATGTTCTCTAACATCGGTCAGAGACTTGGGGCATTAGAGCAAGGTGCTCCGGAGCGGGTCCAAAGCTCTCTCATCCCGGATGCCTCTAAGCTCCCGCAGTTTGCCAAAAACAACCCTTGGCGTATGGCTCTTCATTCCCCGTTCTCAGACGGAATGTTAACTTTGGAGGGTCTTGGCACTCGTCCCCTAGAGGACTTGGAATTCTTTCCTCCTGGTCTGGCATTTCCATTTCATGGTTATGCCAGGCTTACCGAGGAAGCTTTGGTTCGGTTAGACAAGGTCCCCAAGGAGACAGTCATCTTCCCAAAAGAGCAGGCCCAATCTGTGTGGGCCAGATTCCTGAATGACATCGGCTGCACCAACACTATGTTGACGCCTTATAAGAGCTCTTTTACAATGTTCCTAATGGACAAAAACACCGTGACTCCATGTGTCAATAAGGTAGCAGAGCTTGCTTTCCAATATGCTCTGGAGGAGAAGCCCTTGCCTCCCATCCGAGAGGTGGATCCAATCTCCCTCCTGGTCCTCCTGTTGGGGTTCAAACCTCTTCCCTGAGGACCTTGTAGAGGAAGTCTTGGCGGAGGCCACTAGAGTCAACCAGAGCCTTAAAACCCGTTGGGGTTTGACTCCTAAACGTAAATCTGACCCTGCAAATTACCAAGCACGGGGTAGGAAGAAGCTCCGTCCATATACTTCCACCCAGTTCAGGCAACAGCAGACTGGTTCGCCCATTTTCCGGCTGCCTCTTTCCCCATCTCCTGTTGCCCCGGCACAGCCTTCCACCTCCCAGGCTCCTTCGGACGACTATGTCACCGTTCTGCTTCCTAAGAGCCAGCTTTCTGGTGCCTCCGCCACTTCTCCTGCCTTTAACCAGTCGTATGGGGCTCATAGCTCTTCCCAGAGTTATGGTAGAGGTGGAGGCTACCACCGTGGTTCTAACCAGAACAATTTATTCCTTCCGCAACAAATGGAGGTTCAGTCCCTGGGCGTTCAGTTTCATCTCCAAGGGACTGGGGTGGAGTTGGATTCAAGGACCTCCTCCTCCGAACAAATTTCGTCAACATTCCACTCCGGACCTGGTCGAATTTGTCCAGGATCTTTTACAAAAGAACGCCGTACAAGAAACGAAACACCTGAAGTTTCAAGGTCGGCTGTTCAGTGTCCCGAAGAGGGATTCAGACAAGAGAAGAGTGATTCTAGACCTATCCCTTCTCAACTTGTCCATTCAATGCGACAAGTTTCGAATGCTTACCGTCTCGCAGGTGCGGACCTTACTTCCCCGTGGGGCCGTCACCACCTCTATCGATCTTACAGACGCCTATTATCACGTCCCGATAGCGAGACACTTCCGTCCGTACCTAGGCTTTCGCTTAGGGGACAAAAGTTACTCCTTCAATGTGATGCCTTTCGGGCTCAACATCGCCCCAAGGATCTTCACAAAGTTAGCAGAAGTCGCTGTTCAGGAACTCAGGAATCAAGGGATTCAAGTAGTAGCCTATCTGGACGACTGGCTCATTTGGTCAGACACCTCCCAAAATTGCCTAAAAGCCACTCACAAAGTCATCCATTATCTTCAATCTCTAGGCTTCCAGATCAACTTCAAGAAGTCCCGTCTTCTTCCAAAATCGAAGTTCCAATGGCTCGGCCTGCAATGGGATCTTATATCTCATACTCTGTGTCTTCCCAGACCCAAGAGGTTAGAGATTGCAAGGAACACCAAACGCTTTCTCAAAGACAAAGTAAGTTCCAGACGACTCCAAGAGAGGATTCTGGAGTCCCTTCAGTTTGCCTCAGTGACGGATCTTCTTCTGAAGGCAAAATTGAAAGATTTCAATCGTGTCTGGCGTTCGAGGGCGAACCGGAAGCTCCGGGACAGGAAAGTCCGCCTTCCTCCCATTCTTCGGGAAAGACTTCTTCCTTGGACAAGAGCAAACAGTCTGTCAAAGTCAGTTCCCCTTCGATTTCCGCCTCCGAAATTAATCATTCACACGGACGCATCCTTGTCAGGTTGGGGCGGTTATTCTCAGCTCAAGAAAGTTCAAGGTCTTTGGACTACCTTGTTCCACCAATTTCACATCAATGTGCTAGAGGCCATGGCAGTTCTTCTATCCCTGAAACGTCTTGCTCTTCCCAAGAAACAACACCTTCGTCTGGTCCTCGACAGCGAAGTGGTGGTCCGCTGCCTCAACAGAGGCGGGTCAAAGTCAGGGCCTCTGAACCATGTTCTAGTAGCCATATTCTCCCTAGCAGCCTTGAACCGTTGGCATCTTTCAGCTGTCCACCTGGCGGGAGTCCGGAATGTAGTGGCAGACGCCCTGTCCCGGACCTCCCCTCTAGAATCGGAATGGTCACTCGATCTAAAGTCATTTCGGTGGATTCTCTCTCAGGTTCCCGGTCTCCAAGTGGACCTCTTCGCCACGGAATCCAACCACAAATTGAGAGTATATGTGGCTCCCAATCTAGACCCTCAGGCTTACGCCACAGACGCCATGTCACAGAATTGGGACACCTGGGAAAAGATTTATCTCTTTCCCCCGGTGAATCTGTTGCTGAAAGTTCTAGACAAACTGAGATCCTTCAAGGGACAAGTAGCCTTGGTCGCACCCAACTGGCCCAAGAGCAACTGGTATCCTCTCCTGCGAGAGTTGAGACTATACCCTCACCCGATACCCAATCCGGTTCTGTCTCAGATAGTACAAACACGCGTTGTGTACGCTTTCTCATACATTCAGAGCGCCCTAACTTTATGGACTTTATGAAGTTTGCGGCTATGCATGGTGCCAATATTGATCCTCAAAACACCTTGTTCCTAGAATCGGATAAACGGGATTCCACCATCCGCCAGTATGACTCTGCAGTTAAAAAGTTGGCAAAATTTTTAATAGACTCAGACGTGAACTGTATGAACTTGAACCTTACAGTTACTTTCTTTAGATCTTTATTAGAATCAGGTCTGGCAGCCAATACTATCACCACTATTAAATCGGCTCTGAAAAAGATCTTCCTAGTGGGTTTTAACATAGACTTAACCGACTCTTTGTTAGCTTCAATTCCGAAAGCTTGTGCCAGACTGAAACCGGTTACTCGCCCTACTCCGGTGACCTGGTTCCTTAATGACGTACTCAGATTGGCTTCTGATACCATTAACAGTTCTTGTGATTACATTCCCCTTCTCAGGAAAACACTTTTCCTGGT
>NC_090727.1:101465191-101472691 GCF_036898095.1 Palaemon carinicauda | reverse complement strand
ATGAGCATAAAATAATTAAGTATTATAGCCCGGAAAGGAAAACCTAAAACACAAACTCGGTTCTCCTTCCGCGACTATATATATATATATATTGGTGTGCTACTGTCTTAAGCACACATTTGAGTATGAGTTGTTTTCAAATGTATTTGAATGGTTTACTGAACACATTTTAGTAGTTTTTAAGTTTTATTGTGAATAACAACTGAGTTAAACATCTCCATCACTGGAGGAAGCTGTGTTGGTCCACATGACCAATTCTGGTGAAGTTTTGATATGAACTGAACAAATTACTGATATCCCAAATATCGTACACTTGCTTTAATTTGGCTAAGTGACGGAATCGGAAGACACCTGCATCCGGTGACGTCACAAACTTTCACACGAAGAGACAATGTGTTGACACTAAGAAAGAATGACAACTTAGCATCTTACATCCTGTATACAATTTGAGTTGACCATAGCAAATCTCACGGCCAGCTCTTCCAACCAACGTGACATATTACGTCATTTGTTTTAAACATGTAATATTACTATTCTAATCATTACATAAGCTCGGCCAGCTATCTCAATTTTTTTTTTTTTACAAAAATTTAACAACAAGCCGAAACATGGTTATTAGGTGTGACTGGACATACGTATCATTCATTGTTCAAAACTAGCCATACCCAACTGAGGACGAATGTCCAAATAGGCACATCAAAATTAATAACAATAATGCATACAAAAAAGATATTACCAAAGCAAAAAGAAAAATGCATGATAAAACCAAGATCATATATATGGTACATTGCTAGCAAATGATTACATGGTACCAAAAAACAAAACAAATTCTGACTTACAAATGATTCGGTAACTTGATAAAGAATAATTGTTACCTTTGTCAGAAACAAGATACTCAATTTTTAGTGCACAAATACAAATTCCTGGTACGTACACGTACCACGGTTTCGTACATATATATATATATATTTATATATAGGGCTGATACATTTTATTAGATGCCCATAGATTCTGTTATATATCTTATATTTTTTTTTTTTTTTTTTTTTCTCTTTTCTTTTTTAACATTCCGGCTGATATATTTTTATTAGATGCCGAGAGAAAAAAATGATTTATATCCTTTTTTATTTTATTTATTTATTTTTTTAAAATGTTATTTTAAATGTATTTTTAACAATGCAAATGTAGAGAATTTCTTTAATTACATATTACTAGCGTACTAATCAGCTTTTCATACAAACATCATCCTGACAAATTACTCCCTTAGCGAATGAGGTGGCCACTCATACAGCTTTGAACTGGATCAGGTAAGGGGTATTGTCAGGGCTATTCAACTCGTTCCTTTGTAGCTGCTTGCTGTGCCGTAACCTACGCCAAACAAGGATGTTCACGGCGATAAAAATTAACGCCGTTACAAATAAACCTGCTAGTAATATAGGGTGAAGAATCTCTTTGTAAGTCGGCGACAGGTGGTCCTTTTCGGTAAGTTTCATTAAGCGTTTCGCCACACTTCCTTTATAGGGGAGAGGAAGTGCGGGCGTTGTAGAGGTCCACGTGAAGTTCGCGAAGTAAGCACGTTCTCTGATGATTGTCCGTAGGCCAGTCACCATGGAATTCGGGGAAGTCCCGATACAGCCATCTGCTGCGACGAAGATGTGGTTGAAGGATGTGGATCCGTCAGGGCATGATACATTGAAGCCGTCCTTGTCGTATCGTATCCACGAGCCATTATTTAGTCTGCAATTGAATTCTTTATTGTCAAAGGGATAAAGCTTATCCAGACAATTTTCACTTGTATGGGAGAGAGCACCGTCTAGCACTATACCTAACTCGCATGAATCCATCAAGTTTTTACGGAATTCAAATGAGTCAGCTGTACATATTTTTCTATCCATTGCGTCTGAACAGTGAGTTAATTGATTTAAGTCTTTAATGACCGTATATGTTTCCTTGTCTGGGGAAATCAATACGTGTCCTGTCAAACTGGATATTACTGGATTTGAGTGATTCGTCATGAAAGTCGGAAATGGTGATATCCTGTAAGATTGCCAGGCATCAGAAGAATCAAAGGGAATTGTAATCCTAACCTTGTTATTATCTACGTTTACTGTAATTAGGCTGTAATAAAATTCTAACCTATGTTCGTCTAACAAAGGAACATAGCCTAGTTTATCCCTAGTGTTCTCCAGAACTAATTTTAAGTAACGTATAGGCAACAAATGGGGCGACAATACACCTTTAGTTGCTAACGTGATAGCTTCTACATAATCCTTGGATTTCTCAATGAAATGTGCAATTCTGTTATGTATGTGATCTATCTTTGAATCATAATACGTTAATGTTGCTAACAAATCCTGTACTTCCATAATTTGAACGATATTATCTGAATGTTCATTTAACAAATCCATAATTTTATTGATTGAAGCTAACTGATCCCTTAGTTCTGACATAATCAATTCATCTTTATGAGTCAAGAACTCAATTTTCTTATTTTGATTACTAATTTTAAGACGATTGGAAAGTCCTAAACCTAAACTTGCAACAGACCCAAAGATGCTTAATGCAGCATAAATGAACGGATTCCGTCTTTCTTTTTGTTCGTGTCCTACAGTCCACATCAAAAGGTCATAAGCCAAAGATCCTGTCTCTCCAGTCTTATTTTTCAAGTCATCAGATAGCATCTCTGCAACTTTTAATGTTGATCCAAGCAAACTCTAAGTAGTCAAATGAAAATGTCTCCTATGCAACTCATCCAATGATGCAGAAAACCTTGAAATGGCGGTTCTTAAGCTAGTGACATCATTCTCTTGAAGAAAAATTGCTTGCATATGCACTTCGACAATTACGTTGGTTGATGTAATAAAAATGTCTTCTTGTCTTTCAACTATATTGCCATATTTAAAATATATATTCTTAGTCTTAGAACTCATCCCATACGAAAAAAATGTCTGAGCGAACAATATCACTCCCAACAACAAAAAATTCATCTTGGAAACCTGTAACGAGAAAAAATATATGTAATTACTCCTGTATTAAAAAGAAAACTTTTTAGTTACAAAAATTAAAATTTTTCCTCACTTCTTTTTAATTTCTTATGTGAGACAATGGTACTATTCTCTCATCCGTGGGTTGGGCTACGTTTTGAATTCTAAACCTATTGGCCGTTAATGTTTCCAAAATGTTAAATGGGCCTTCAAACTTAGGTGTTAGTTTATAGTTGAGCCCTTTTCTGACATTGATTTGAATATAGATGTTATCACCCACGGTATATGTTTTAGTTGGTTTCGCTATTTTATCATGATTCCTTTTCATTATGATTTGTGATTCTTCTGAATTCTTTCGAAGGATATCATATCGACTTATACTTGCATTTATACATTCTTTTAAAGGATTTGATAGATTAGTTGTAGGCGTTAATACATGGAAAGGTGTTCTAACTGGGGTACCATACAATGCTTCATGCGGTGACATTTTAATTGATATATGATATGAATGATTCAGAGTACTCAGTGCCGCCGGTATTGCAATATCCCAGTTGGGGTCTGATCCCCCTAGTGTTACCCTTAATATATTTAATATCTTCCTATTTGCTCTTTCCACTAGCCCATTCGACTCTGGGTGATATATCATGGTATTAACCTTCTTATGTTGAGGAATTCACACAATGAGATAAGAAAGTGATTATTAAATTCACCACCCGAGTCTGAGATTATCATGTGTGGAATTCCATGTTTACAAATGTAACACTCGTAAAACTTCCTAGCGCATTCAATCGCAGTTTTAGTTTTAAGCGCTATTAGTTCTGTATATCGAGTTAAAGCATCTATAATCACTAAGAGGTGCTTATTCCCTCTGTCTGACTCGTAAAATCCTGTTAACAAATCTAAATGTATTCTTTCAAAGGGTTGATTGGGAACAGGATAAGCTCCTAAGCTAACAGGTGTTTTCGTATGCCCTTTGTTTTCCTGACATGTGCGACAATTAGCTATGTGTCTTTTTATATCTGTAAGCATTGTATGCCAATAAAACAATGATTTGGCTTTCTGTGACATTAATGAGAACCCAGGGTGTCCATGTAATGGATTTGAATGCAACCAATTCAGGACAGTGGAAACAAGTGAGTTTGGTACTACTACCTGGTCGTTAGTTACATGTGGTGTATTGCGGGTTTTCCTTGTCACAGTCCTACACAGAATATTATCTTTGATTACATAATTCTGCTGCTTATACTTTATATATTCTTTTTCTTTATGATTGCCTTTCAAAGCATTTATAATTGTTTCTATTTTCTGATCTTTTCTTTGCTCAGTCTGTAACAATTCAGCACTCCAGCCTAAATCTTCTTGTTCAGATATTGTTTTTACAATAGGCATGGATGTTGATATATCTATTAATTCAGCTAAAGACTCCGTACAACATGACACGGGGTTGCGTGATAATGCATCCGCAATGATATTTGCTTTCCCAGGTAAATACCCGATTCTTGCGCCAAAATCTTGAATGATTAAATGCCACCGAGTTCGTTTAGGGCTGTGATTGAAGCCTTTAAAGAACTCTGTTAGTGGTTTATGGTCAGTAAGAACCTTAACGGGATAACCGTAAATTATGAACTTAAAATGCACTAGCGAATTAACAATAGCTAGTCCTTCCTTGTCTATTACTGCATACTTACTTTCGGAAGTTCTCAATTTTCGAGAATAGAAAGCTATCGGGAAAAACTGTTTATCATATTGCTGAAGCAATACCCCTCCTACTCCTAAGTCTGAGGCGTCTGTTGCAATGAAGAATTCCTTACCGAAGTCAGGAAATTTTAAGATAGGAGAACTACACAGTTCATCTTTCAAAGTATTAAACGCCTGTTGATGTTGCTCAGACCATATGAAATCTACGCCCTTCTTCGTAAGATCAGTTAAAGGAGCGGCTATTATTGAATAGTTGCGTATAAAACGCCTGTAATATCCACTACAACCCAGAAATTGCTGTATTCCCTTGACATTAGTAGGTATGGGAAAATTACGTATAGCCGACACCTTATCATGGACTACTTTAAGACCTTGGCTTGACACCATGAAACCCAAATATATCAATTCTGTTTTGAAAAATTCACACTTACTAATCTTTACCCTTAAGTTATGTTGTCTTAATCTCTGTAGTACTAGTTCTAACTTACGTAGATGTTCCTCTAAGGTGTTGGAAAAGATTACAAGATCATCCATATAGGCATGCAATATATCCCCTAACAAGTCTCCAAACACTATGTTAATCATTCTTGTAAATGTTATAGGAGCACAACGTAAACCAAAAGGCATCCGTAAAAATTCATAATGTCCCCTGGCTGTGCTGAAGGCTGTGTATGGGATACTATCTTCTTCTAATGATATCTGGTGAAAGCCTTTAAGTAAGTCCAAACTGGTAAAATATTTATTCTGACCTAACAAAGACAAAATATCGTCAGTACATGGCACTGGGAATCGATCAGGGATCGTTTCCTCGTTTAGACGACGAAAGTCGACGCAGATACGCCATGTTCGATCTTTTTTCGGTACAACTATTAAAGGAAAATTATAAGGGCTATTTGATTTTCTAATGACTCCTTCCTCTAACATTTTACCTACTTCATCATTTATTTCATTCTGGAATTTCATAGGGAGTCTGTACGAGGGTACATATATAATTTTCTGTTTGTCTTTTAACCTTATTTGATGCTCGATCACATCTGTTTTTCCTAAGGATCCATCCGTAGTGGAAAAGACATCTGTATATTTATTTAAAAGTTCAAAATTTTCTGCTGAATTTCTTCGTCTTGAATGTCCTTACTGATTTTATTTTTAATAGATCGTAAAAGGGATTCATCCGCAACTGATTGAGAGTGATTGATTTCAGCAACGGTAAGAATACGATGTTTATAAACTTCTACATCCAAGATATGTTGATTTTTGTGAATTACTAAAGTGTTATTTAAATGATTACAGACTTCGATATTACATTGCTGATGTGAGCCTACTGTATAAATAGCTTGTGTGACAGACAATCCGTTGGTTTTCAAAGTATCGGAAAGGATTAATATTTCAGATCCTGGTAGTGTTTTCTTTATTTGCACTATTAAATTCGAAGGTATGTTTGGTTCGATATATTGCGTGCAAGATGATATTACGGGTGAACGAGAATTCTGCTGGGTCGCGTATATTATTTCTTTATTAGTGAGACAAGTTATTGGTTCTTCAACGTACGTTACGGTTACATTTGTCGTCTCCTTTTTATCCAAAACTGACTTTAAAGTATTAGAAGACTTATAGAATTTCCCTTTGATATACACGCCGTGCTTTGCAGGAGCTAAGATAATGTTTTGATTTCCCATAGATGGGTATCCTATAATTACAGCTGGATACATATTAATGTTTTTCACAACAACAAATGTATCGGCAAACGTGCGATTACCGACTCTGAACTGAATATGAGTTATGCCTATGACGTTTAATTCATTATTTCCTATACCTGAAAGTCTGATTCCTGATTTTTCAATCGGAAAGTTCGAAAACAACAAATGATGCGTCTTCAAATCCATAATATTACGTGGACTACCAGAGTCAAAAAATAACGTAAAGGATTTGTGTTCTAAATTTACAGCATATAAGGTTGGTCGTAACTCATTTTGGCTTATTATTGTATGAATACGTTGCAAATCTACGGGAGCATGCACTGTTTTACTTAATTCGGCCGTGTGTTTCATAGGAAAATCTATTGTCTCACAATTATCTGATAAAACATTAAATTGATTATTCAATACTATTGATGTTGACATAAATGACCTTGACCCAACATCACTCTCTTCCCCTCTAGAGTTAACTATGTGGTATTTGCTTTGCTCTGCACATTCTGAAAATTAGGCTGACTTTGCGAGGTCTGGTTTGACGGCCCAGGCTCAGCGATATTTGAAGAAGTGTTTGTTTGTTTCGGACTCTGAACTGCATTGACATTTTGTTGTTTCTTCTTATTGTTAAAATGAGGATTTTTCTTTTTATTTCCATATGGAACTGACTGTGGAATTGACTGTGTATTTCTAGGATATTGTTGTGTCTTACGCGCGTAACATTGACTATAAGAATGTGATCCTGTGTTGTGAACTGAACAAAATTTCGTTCTACAGTCTGCACTTATGTGACCTTGACGTTTGCAGTTGTAACACGTCACTCCCGCTACTGGATTATTAATTACGTTCACTGTTTGTGGTTTTGTTTCATTCTTAGCAAAAACTTGAGTTAACACGGGATCGAGATCTGGACACTTGGACATGTGCTTCTTTATCTGTTTATAGACATCCAATTCCGTACTTGCAGGCATTAACTTCTTATCAAAGCACCGCACTAAAGCTTCAGGCAACATAAGTGTCATGCAAGTTAAATACATTAATCGTAAAAAATCTTTCACGGAGATATCGTTAGTAACCCAAGTGGAATTACCTAAAATGTCCTGATATTCGTTAAGCCTATCAGCTATGAG
>NC_090727.1:101450191-101460191 GCF_036898095.1 Palaemon carinicauda | reverse complement strand
GATGTTATTTACGATTCTGCTTTCAAAAAATTCCATATATAGATTGCTCAATACTGGGGATAAAGGGTTTCCCATAGCCATACCAAAAGTTTGTGCATAAAATCTCCCATTGAATTCAAATTTACAATCTTTTATACATAATTTAATTAATTCTATTAAAGTGTGTATGAGAATGGCAGATTCAATTGTCTATTATCTAATGTTTCAGATAAAAATTCCAACATGTCATCAATAGGTACTTTTGTGAATAGTGAGACTACATCAAAACTGACAAGCCTACAGGTACTGTTGATCTGTACTTCATTCAGTTTGTTAATCAAGTCTACATTATTTTTTATATTTGAATATGAGATGGTGCCAACTAAAGGATTGAGGATATTCACAAGGTACTTAGATAATTTATATGCTGCTGAACCTACAGAGCTAATTATTGGCCTAGCTGGATAATTTGGCTTATGAGTTTTAATAGTTCCATACATATATGGCAATGTTGGTGATATTGTACAAACCTTTTTTATCAGATCTTCATTCCCTTTTAATAACTCTTTCACTTTTTTGTTGTAACTACTATTCACAAACTCAATTGGATTTTTTCTTAATTCCATGTATGTGTTTTCATCACTCAAGAGGTTTTCCATTTTTTCTATATAATCATTTTTATTCAAGATTACCAGTGCTCCAGATTTATCGGCTTTTGTCAACTTAATATTTCTATCTTGCTTCAATTCGGCAATTGCTCTCTTGAATCTTTTTGGGCAATTTGGAACCACTGGTTTTTTCATATTGCTGTATATAATACCCTTAATCATATTTACTTCTTCTACAGAAATATCACTGAATTTCTCCAGGTTACACACTCCATTTGTAATTTCTACACTATTCACTGCACTTGATGACATCGAGAAATTTAAACCGTATCCCAAGGCACACTTCACATTTTTATCTAGAATTTTATTTGACAAATTAACCACACATTCTGGATTAACGTTTGTGGCCAGGAAATGAAAATTTAGATAACTTTCTTCTTAGATTGAATAGTTTGGTACCATCAATAAATTTCACTATGGAGCTGGAGAATAATTGTACCCTACCTTTTTTGGATTGTCGCATACATAGATGTAATAATAGTCTCAAGTTCAGTGTATACAGAAAGCCAACGAATATCTCGGCATATGTCCATTATTACTCAAACCAAGGCAACAAAGTTAAGAAATCTGTATTTACTTCTATGTTTTTAAGAGCATTCCGAGTCTGCAGCCCTGAATATATTGATGACGAAATAAATGGTATTAGAGCAATAGGTAAAAAACTAAAGTATCCTGAAATTGTGTTAGATGATGCCCTAAGAACAGCAAAAAAGACTTTTTTCGGTAATGATAACAGAAAAAACTATAACACACAAAATTTACTTGTACTACCTTACTGTGATTCATTTAAAGAAATTCCCCAACTGTTAAAAAATTTCAATGTAAATGTAGCATTTAGGAGTAAAAATACAATAAAAACAGCCTTAATAAAGAATTCTCCTGACATTACCAAGGGATGTGTATATCGTATTCCATGCAATGCTTGTGAAAAATACTATATTGGTCAAACTGGTAAAGCCCTAGAAAAGAGAATTGAACAACATAAGAAAAGTGTCAGGTATGCTCAAGATAATAATGCACTCTTTGCCCACGTTAGAGATAAAAATCACCCTATTAATTGGTCAGGTGCAAAGAAATTGGTTCATTCAAACAACTTAGTAGAAAGAAACATCATAGAGTCCAGTTTCATAAAAGAAACCTTTGAAAACAACTTGAATATTGGTCATGGAATGTATAAACTCGACGCCTTTATATGTAAAGAGATTTGTAAACTATATAAAAAAAACATTAACCACTTAATGTAGAATTGAATGTATTGTGAATAATTAACGTCGGTGTGAAATTAATATTTAGACCTAAGCTACCATTCATTAAAGGAAACAATTATTTTATATAGTATGCATAAGTATATTGGCACTATATAGTGTTATGCTAGATATAAGTATTGATATATACATGATTATATGTTTATGATATTAAGGTTGTATACATAGAAATGTATATATGCATAAGTATGTATGTGTATATGTGTGTATATATGTATGTGTATATATATGTATATATGTATGTGTATGTATATGTATGTGTATGTGTAAGTATTTATGTATATGTATATGTATTTGTATCTGTATGTATGTATATATATGTATATGTGTATGTGTATGTATATGTATGTGTATGTGTGTATATATGTATATATATGTATATGTATGTATGTGGGTATATATATATGTATATATATATATATATATATATATATATATATATATATATATATATATATATATATGTATATATGTGTATGTATTTGTATTTTTGTGTATGTTTTGCTTATGTATTTATATAGATAAGGCTACCGCATTGACATATAAATAACTGTAATGAAAGTAAAATAAGAAGAAAACAAGAATATACCCGCCACTAGAAATGACCCTTTTTAGCAGGTGTCTAACGAGCTTGCGGACTCCTCCTCCTCACACCTGAGTCAAGCCCAGGTAGTGGGTAAGGGAGTGTCATTGTTCTCTAAATCTCTATATGTATGTTCGTACTTTTGCTTTCCCTATAAATTGTAAGAAACCTCTCTCAATAAATCAGTCCTCTGAGGAAGTATCACGAAACTAGTCAGGACTCAAGTGTATATTCTGTATTTTCATTTTCCCTGTGGTTCTTCTGCATCTGAGCATCACGTTTTCCTGTGATTTTTACGCATATATATATATATATATATATATATATATATATATATATATATATATATATACATACATATATACATACATATATATATATATATATATATATATGTATATATAAATATATATGTATATATATACATATGTATTTATGTATACATATACACAAACACACACACACACACACATATATATATATATATATATATATATATATATATATATATATATATATATATATATATATATATATATATATATTTATATATATATATATATATATATATATATATATATATATATGTATATATATAATCTGATTACTTGAAGAAAATTGCAGACAACTTAAGAGCTAAGAAATCAGTGGTCTTCATAAAAAAAACAAAGGAAAATTGGAATTTGTGTCTTCACCCTTCATAAGCATCAACATCTGAGAAGTGTGTTGAAGACTATTTGAAGACTTTTTGAAGACTATTTCGGATATTGGAGACTGGAGACAAAGAATGTATTCTTTAAAAAAGGGATTTTGACGTAGGAAAAATCTATTTCTGGGCGAAGGACCTGTGCCGCCCAGTGAATAAGCTCCATTTAGCACTTATTCTTAGGTAATTTACTGCTAAATATACCAGAGAAAAAATGTAAAGGAGTGCTAGGTTAACTAGCTCGCTCACCTATTGGTGTCGGTATAAAATTGGGCGTATAGTCCAGAGGTCCCGCACTATTTAGATTTATCCACGACAGAAACCCCAATAGAGGAGAGCCGTTCAACCTCACTCGGTACTACTAACAATGCATCCGCTCAGAACCCAACTCCTTAGCACCCAAAGTTTGGGGACTCCAAGGGAGAGGAGCTGGGAGGGTTCACTGGGCGGCACAGGTCCTTCGCCCAGAAATAGATTTTTCCTACGTCAAAATCCCTTTTCTGGGCTCGAACCTGTGCCGCCCAGTGAATCTATACAAGAGACAATGTCACCAAACTTGCAAAATAAAGGGAAAAACATAAGCGTAAGGGAAATACAGGATGCTTTTAATCAGAGATGAGTACCAAAAGTGCCGTGAGTGATAATATATACAGATACTCAGGAGTATAAAATTTACAAATATAATAACAGTATTCAGGTGCGAGACCAACGAATACAATAGGGTATAAATGAGGCAGGTAAGAGGGAGAGATAAAGAGTCAAGGCATTAACCTGTGAGTTACTTGGGAGTAACTACGCTCCCTGCGGTTACTGTAGAAAATTTTAGGGCTTCCAAATGTTTAAGGTAGTGTTTCTTGAACACTGACGGTGATTTCCACCCTGTATACCTGGAAAGGTCTGTAAAATTCATGTGGTGAAAGAAGTTCACCGAGGTAGCAACCGCCCTGATATCATGTGCAAGAGGAAAAGAGTCAGGGTTAGCTTGTTTAATAAAATACAAGATTTGTTGCCTGATCCCTTTAATAGAAATGGTACCGCCTTGTTCTCTAACGAATAGAGGCCCCGAGGAGTTAGAGGAGGTCCGGGATAAAAAAGACCTAAGAGTAGTAACAGGGCACAGAGACGGATCTTGCGTGAGGGGAATAATTTTCCAGGAAGACCATCTGTTTTGAGGGTCTTCGTTCTTAGCCAAAAAGAATTTATTAGGAGAAAGAAGGACCTCTCCCGAAGGCAGGAAGTCAATATGACCCGGGTCTCTCGACAAGGCTGCCAATTCAGAAATTCTTGCCCCGGAAGCCAAGCTCACCAGGAAAAGTGTTTTCCTGAGAAGGGGAATGTAATCACAAGAACTGTTAATGGTATCAGAAGCCAATCTGAGTACGTCATTAAGGAACCAGGTCACCGGAGTAGGGCGAGTAACCGGTTTCAGTCTGGCACAAGCTTTCGGAATTGAAGCTAACAAAGAGTCGGTTAAGTCTATGTTAAAACCCACTAGGAAGATCTTTTTCAGAGCCGATTTAATAGTGGTGATAGTATTGGCTGCCAGACCTGATTCTAATAAAGATCTAAAGAAAGTAACTGTAAGGTTCAAGTTCATACAGTTCACGTCTGAGTCTATTAAAAATTTTGCCAACTTTTTAACTGCAGAGTCATACTGGCGGATGGTGGAATCCCGTTTATCCGATTCTAGGAACAAGGTGTTTTGAGGATCAATATTGGCACCATGCATAGCCGCAAACTTCATAAAGTCCATAAAGTTAGGGCGCTCTGAATGTTTGAGAAAGCGTACACAACGCGTGTTTGTACTATCTGAGACAGAACCGGATTGGGTATCGGGTGAGGGTATAGTCTCAACTCTCGCAGGAGAGGATACCAGTTGCTCTTGGGCCAGTTGGGTGCGACCAAGGCTACTTGTCCCTTGAAGGATCTCAGTTTGTCTAGAACTTTCAGCAAAAGATTCACCGGGGGAAAGAGATAAATCTTTTCCCAGGTGTCCCAATTCTGTGACATGGCGTCTGTGGCGTAAGCCTGAGGGTCTAGATTGGGAGCCACATATACTCTTAATTTGTGGTTGGATTCCGTGGTGAAGAGGTCCACTTGGAGACCGGGAACCTGAGAGAGAATCCACCGAAATGACTTTAGATCGAGTGACCATTCCGATTCTAGAGGGGAGGTCCGGGACAGGGCGTCTGCCACTACATTCCGGACTCCCGCCAGGTGGACAGCTGAAAGATGCCAACGGTTCAAGGCTGCTAGGGAGAATATGGCTACTAGAACATGGTTCAGAGGCCCTGACTTTGACCCGCCTCTGTTGAGGCAGCGGACCACCACTTCGCTGTCGAGGACCAGACGAAGGTGTTGTTTCTTGGGAAGAGCAAGACGTTTCGGGGATAGAAGAACTGCCATGGCCTCTAGCACATAGATGTGAAATTGGTGGAACAAGGGAGTCAAAAGACCTTGAACTTTCTTGAGCTGAGAATAACCGCCCCAACCTGACAAGGATGCGTCCGTGTGAATGATTATTTTCGGAGGCGGAAATCGAAGGGGAACTGACTTTGACAGACTGTTTGCTCTTGTCCAAGGAAGAAGTCTTTCCCGTAGAAAGGGAGGAAGGCGGACTTTCCTGTCCCGGAGCTTCTGGTTCGCCCTCGAACGCCAGACACGATTGAAATCTTTCAATTTTGCCTTCAGAAGAAGATCCGTCACTGAGGCAAACTGAAGGGACTCCAGAATCCTCTCTTGGAGTCGTCTGGAACTTACTTTGTCTTTGAGAAAGCGTTTGGTGTTCCTTGCAATCTCTAACCTCTTGGGTCTGGGAAGACACAGAGTATGAGATATAAGATCCCATTGCAGGCCGAGCCATTGGAACTTCGATTTTGGAAGAAGGCGGGACTTCTTGAAGTTGATCTGGAAGCCTAGAGATTGAAGATAATGGATGACTTTGTGAGTGGCTTTTAGGCAATTTTGGGAGGTGTCTGACCAAATGAGCCAGTCGTCCAGATAGGCTACTACTTGAATCCCTTGATTCCTGAGTTCCTGAACAGCGACTTCTGCTAACTTTGTGAAGATCCTTGGGGCGATGTTGAGCCCGAAAGGCATCACCTTGAAGGAGTAACTTATGTCCCCTAAGCGAAAGCCTAGGTACGGACGGAAGTGTCTCGCTATCGTGACGTGATAATAGGCGTCTGTAAGATCGATAGAGGTGGTGACGGCCCCACGGGGAAGTAAGGTCCGCACCTGCGAGACGGTAAGCATTCGAAACTTGTCGCATTGAATGGACAAGTTGAGAAGGGATAGGTCTAGAAGATCTCTTCTCTTGTCTGAATCCTTCTTCGGGACACTGAACAGCCGACCTTGAAACTTCAGGTGTTTCGTTTCTTGTACGGCGTTCTTTTGTAAAAGATCCTGGACAAATTCGACCAGGTCCGGAGTGGAATGTTGACGAAATTTGTTCGGAGGAGGAGGTCCTTGAATCCAACTCCACCCCAGTCCCTTGGAGATGATACTGAATGGAAGTATATGGACGGAGCTTCTTCCTACCCCGGGCTTGGTAAATTGCAAGGTCAGATTTACGTTTAGGAGTCAAACCCCAACGGGCTTTAAGGCTCTGGTTGACTCTAGTGGCCTCCGCCAAGACTTCCTCTACAAGGTCCTCAGGGAAGAGGTTTGAACCCCAACAGGAGGACCGGATCAGCTTATTAGGTTCATGCCTAAAAGTCGCCTCTGCCAGGACATGTTTGCGACACTTGCGTTTAGCAGTAGCGAAGTCATACAGGTCGTAGTATAATGACTGCAACGTAGCCTTGTTGAGAGATTTAAAAATACTCTCAGTATCGTAAGTCAAGGCTATCGACTCCGTGGAAGTGGCCAGGTTCAGAGTACGGCCAACGCGTAGGCGAGAATCATACTCCTGTTTACTGAGGGATTCCGGGAGACGGGGAAGCCGCTCACTAAACATTACCGAAGCACAGTCTGCTGCTAGCTTTCCAGAGGTAAATGTGGTATGGACGTTGTCCCAACACTCAATGCCTGAAGGAAGAAGGAGGGAGATTGGATCCACCTCTCGGATGGGAGGCAAGGGCTTCTCCTCCAGAGCATATTGGAAGGCAAGCTCTGCTACCTTATTGACACATGGAGTCACGGAGTTTTTGTCCATTAGGAACATTGTAAAAGAGCTCTTATAAGGCGTCAACATAGTGTTGGTGCAGCCGATGTCATTCAGGAATCTGGCCCACACAGATTGGGCCTGCTCTTTTGGGAAGATGACTGTCTCCTTGGGGACCTTGTCTAACCGAACCAAAGCTTCCTCGGTAAGCCTGGCATAACCATGAAATGGAAATGCCAGACCGGGAGGAAAGAATTCAAAGTCCTCTAGGGGACTAGTGCCAAGACCCTCTAAAGTTAACATTCCGTCTGAGAACGGGGAATGAAGAGCCATACGCCAAGGGTTGTTTTTGGCAAACTGCGGGAGCTTAGAGGCATCCGGGATGAGAGAGCTTTGGACCTGCTCCGGAGCACCTTGCTCTAATGCCCCAAGTCTCTGACCGATGTTAGAGAACATCGTGTCCATCTTAGACTGTATCTCTGATACAAACTTAGCCTGCATCTCCGACACGATGCGAAGCATGGCTGATTCGGAAAGGCCCGGGCTAGCAGCAGGAGTGGCGGAATGAACTCCCGGGTCGCGAAACTTAGAGGAGGAGCCAGAAGCCTTAGATGACAGGTTTGTATTCTGTTTAGAACCATGAGAAGCCTTAAGAGGCTTATGAACTTTAGGTAAGGTTCTAGACTTATTCTTGGGGGGAACCGGGTGTAATCGTTGGGACGAATCACAGTCCCCAGAAAAACCATGGAAGGAAGAGCGATCAGAAGAAGAAGAAAGAGAGGGGCTGAGGATAGGAATCTCAGCGCCAGAAACACCTGCCTCACTTACCACCCTACCTGTATCTGGATCATCCAATAACATGGGTTCCACGTCCAGGTTCATGGAGGCAACATTGTCTTCTAGATCTCCGGGGGCGTCCGACGGATCCTGCTCTGGATCAATAAACCCCGCTATGGTGGCATCAATGTGGGCAATGATGGGAGCTGCAACATGCCTAGCCACAGCGGCTGAAGACTTGGCGTTGGGGTAAATCAGGGAACAGTAGTCCTCGGAGAGGACGTACGGCCGCTTGAACTTCACGTTCTGGCCAAAACCACCAACCCACACTTTCAGTGTGGCCCGAGCCGCAGACTTTTGCTCCGGGGATGCCTGAAATAATAGTGGGAATTATAAAAGGGCAGACTCCCAGTGGTCCTTCAAGACCATAGATATCTTACTAAATAGTGTATGTATGCCAAAAAAGGTAAGATAAATAAGAAGGCAACATAGCCAACGGGACTCACCGAATCAGATCCAAGGGTGGTAACGAGGTCAAAACAGACCACACAGTTATCCGGGTGCCATACCACGACGTCCTCCAGCTGCACACCGCAGAGGGCGTGAGACCGACAGATAGTATGGCCGCAGGGCTGATGTAGAACAGCTGCACAGGCTGTCGTCTGACAATGCACCATCTATAAAAGGAATAGTATATGAGAAACTGTAATTCTCTTAAGTAGGGGCGGGTCCGGAGGACCCGGCCTAAACATAAGTCTAGCTTAAGACTAAAGTAAATAGTATAAGAGAAACTGTAATTCTCTTAAGTAGGGGCGGGTCCGGAGGACCCGGCCTAAACCTAAGTCTAGCTTAAGACTAAAGTAAATAGTATATGAGAAAATGTAATTCTCTTAAGTAGGGGCGGGTCCGGAGGACCCGGCCTAAACATAAGTCTAGCTTAAGACTAAAGAAAATAGTACATGAGAAACTGTAATTCTCTTAAGTAGGGGCGGGTCCGGAGGACCCGGGCCTAACATAAGCCTAACACAAGATTAGGGCTTAACTGTAATATTCTTAAGTAGGGGCGGGTCCGGAGGACCCGGCCTAAACATAAGTCTAGCTTAAGACTAAAGTAAATAGTATATGAGAAACTGTAATTCTCTTAAGTAGGGGCGGGTCCGGAGGACCCGGCCTAAACATAAGTCTAGCTTAAGACTAAAGTAAATAGTATATGAGAAACTGAAATTCTCTTAAGTAGGGGCGGGTCCGGAGGACCCGGGCCTAACATAAGCCTAACACAAGATTAGGGCTTAACTGTACTATTCTTAAGTAGGGGCGGGTCCGGAGGACCCGGCCTAAACAAAAGTCTAGCTTAGACTAAAGTATAGCCATCCATTCCGGTCGAGCCGGGAGTATAAAAAAGGATGCAACAACAAAAATTTTAGACACAGGGTGTCTGATTTCCCGGGGCGAGGCTAAGACCCGGGCCGGGAAATAAAAGTATCCAATACCAATTCATTTAGGGACTCCGGGGTAGTGATCTGTCATATATAATCATCATAGGAAATGTTATAAAATAATAGGGGGGGCGGAACTGTAGCTAAGAACCGCCAACCGAACCCGGAGGGTTTCGTATAACAAAAGCCAGAATGAAAAGTGAATATAAAAATAGGGTGCACCGGGATCCAACTCTGTTGACCGGTGGCCAACCAGACTAGACAGAGACGAACCCGCCGGGCCACCCGGAGGACAAAGTCCAAAAACACTGAACTACCCCCTCTAAAAGGAGGGATGGCAACGGTCCCTTAGTGGAGGGGGGAGAGCCTAGCCGCCCACCTAGCGAGAGGGGGAGCGTGGGGGAGGATCACGTGATACGAGGCAGCAGGGCTACCAACTGACGATCCCCAACCAGACAGATCAAACGGAGTAATGGCACAA
>NC_090727.1:101432691-101442691 GCF_036898095.1 Palaemon carinicauda | reverse complement strand
ATGGCACCTCCAATTAGAGGTCAAAGAACTTCTAATGTTAAAAGTATGGAGCTTCAAAATTAGATGTCAAAGACGCTCCAATGCTAGAAGTAAAAAACTAATAAAAAGAGGCCAAAGAACCTCTAATACTAGAGGCAAGGAATTTCAATATAGAGGTCAAAGAGCATCTAATACTAGAAGTATGGCACCTTTAACCAGAGGTCGAAGCAAAGCCTCCGATACTTAAAGTATGGCACCTGTAAATGGATGTCAAGGATCCTCTAATGCTGAAAGTAGGGTACTTCAAAAATAGATATCATAGACCTTCTAATACTGGAAGTATGGAGCTTCCATTAGAAGTCAAGGAGCATCTAATACTAGACGTATGGCATCTGAAAATAGATGTCAAAGAACCTCTAATGCTAGACGTATGTCACTTCAAAAATAGATATAAGAGGTCCTCTAATGCTAGTGGTAATGAGCTACTAAATATAGGTTAAAGAGCCTTTAATACTAGAAGAAAAGAACCTCTATATAGAGGTCAAAGAACCTCTAATGCTAGAAGTATGGCACCTTAAAATAGAGGTTAAGGAGTCTCTAATGCTAAAAGTATGGCACCTCAAAAAGATGTTAGAGCCTCTAATACTAAAGGTAAAGCGACTCGAAATAAGAGGTCAAAATGCCTCTAATGATAAAAGAAACTCTAATGCTACATGTAAGTCACCTCAAAATAGAGGTCAAGGAACCTCTAATGCTAAAACTATAGTACCACAAAATATTGGTTAAAGAATCTCAAACTAGAGGTCAGAGAGCCCTTAATGCTAGAGGTAAGTGCCAGAAAATAGAGGCCAAAGAGGCTTTAATACTATAGGTAATTCGAATCAAAACAGAGATAAGGTGCCTCAAAATAGATGTCAAAGAACCTATAATGCTAAAAGTGAGGAACTACTAAATAGAAGCCAAAAAGCCTCTTTTCATAAGGTAAGGTATCTCAAAACAGGGGGTCAAAGAGTCTTTAATGCTAAAATTAAGGCACTTCAAAATAGACGTTAAAGAGCCTCTGATGCTGGAGGTAATGTTCATTAAAATAGAGGCTAGAGACTCTCTGAGGCTAGATATTAAGCATCTGAAGATAATAGTGTGTGCGTGAGACAGTCACACACCTACACAAACACGAACACACACACACACACACACACACACATATATATATATATATATATATATATATATATATATATCACTAACAATTGTGATTTTAATCAATGTAAACATCTACCACAATGGCATTTAATGCCAAATTTACCTATTGGAATGCATATCCACTGGAAATTCATTTGAAATTAATGCTTCTGGATGGGCAAAGATTCGAACCTATGCCTTTAGCCGGAAATATGCTTCTAGTAACAACATTACCAACAATCGAGTGATAACGTCGTTCCTGCAGGCATTGCTTCAGCCCATGGCATAGGTTCGAATCTTTGTCCAGCCAGAACCATTTATTATGAATGAATTTCCAGTTGATATGCATTTCCAAAAGTAGAATTCGGTATTAGATGCCACAATGGTTTATATATATATATATATATATATATATATATATATATATATATATATATATATATATATATATATATATATATATATATATATATAACAATTAGCTTATTATCGCTTGTCCACCGAACAACGTTAAAAACATTCAATAGTAGACACATAAGTAAATACTCTCATCAAAATCTTCGCTAATACAGTGGTAACGTATTTGCCAAACATTCCCCTGGAAACATATCGATTCCCGCCAGGAACCGTGAGCCAACAGATCGATCCCCGCCAGGGACCGTGAGTTTAAGCTGTTTACTGGGGAGGCCACTGCTCTGGTAGGGCACCACGGTGGGGGATTGGGGTTGCCCGGCTTCGTTCTGGTGAGTGTCTATTCTGATGGAACTGGAACTAAAACCAGACACCTTTATATATTATTTATAATATTTTTCGGAGTTGAGAAATAATCAGAGTACCTTATAGACATCTTTGATAAAATATCGATAAGGTATTAATTTCAATATTTATTCAAAGGAAAGAACGAAAATATACTAATTCAAGCAAATTCAAGTGTTTACAACAAAATTGAGGGATTATCATAGGTCTTGTGCATATACAAGTGAGAAAGCATTCCCTCACAAAGCACAAAGTACAGTATGCTTTATCCCTCAACATCTCTTCGCTTTCGACGGATTCTGTACAGCTTCCGTTCTGTAAAAATCACGATAAATTCCTACATCAACGAGTACGTAATAAATGATATACTGTTATGTATTGATTATAATATGAACTACTTCTCGCTTTAAACCTATCGATCACTCCATTCAACCCTTGCTGGTTGACAACTATCCTGGCCTTTTCCTGGTCGTCCAATTCGAATGTTGCTATCCTTACTATATATATATATATATATATATATATATATATATATATATATATATATATATATATATATATATATATATATATATACGTGTGTGCGTGTGCGTGTGTACGTGCGTATACATACACACACATATATATATACAGAGAGAGAGAGAGAGAGAGAGAGAGAGAGAGAGAGAACTAGAACGTAAGAAAAAACTGATAAAACAGGCCTACAGAAACCCATATAGGTAGGCAGACACACACACAAACGAACAGACTTACAGAATGACAAAGAAATGCTCTGATAAAGAAAACTACGAGGACATAAACTCCTGACTCTGTTTACGAGGAACACACCACACGACGAGAATTCCTCTTGTGCCAACCTTCTGCCTGTGGCCCTTTCAGTCTGGGAAGTTTGCCACAGACGACTACGCAAGATTATGTAACATGACTTTGTTGGGCGGATTTCGTCGGTTTGGGAGTGTCTTTTCTCTTGAGGTCTTAGAGAAATGTGCTCTTTTGGTGCGTTTGAGAGTTTTTAAGGTTTGATATTAAAGAGTATTCAATACTTTTTTCAACACTTATATACATATCTATACAGTATGTATCATTTGTAAATACACACTCACATATATATATACATATATATATATATATATATATATATATATATATATATATATATATATATATATATACATAATATGAATGTTTATGTGTATGTATACACACACGTATAAATATATATATATATATATATATATATATATATATATATATATATATATATATATATATATACTGTATATATATGTATGTATGTATATATATATATATATATATATTATATATATTTGTATATATATACATAAATATATACATATATATACACATATATATGTGTGTGTATATCTATCTATTTATATATGCATATATATATATATATATATATATATATATATATATATATATATATATATATATATATATATATATATATATATATATATATATATATATATAATATATATACCTATATATATAGATATATATATATAAATATATATATATATACATATATATATATGTATATGTATATATGTATATATATATAGATATATATATATATCTATATATATATATATATATATATATATTATTATTATTATTATTACTATCCAAGCTACAATCCTAGTTGGGAAAGCAAGATGCTATAAGCCCAGGGGCTCCAACAGGGAAAAATAGCCCAGTGAGGAAAGGAAATAAGGAAATAAATAAATGAAGAGAACAAATTAACAATATATCATTCTAAAATAAGAAACAATGTCAAAACAGACATGTCATATAATAAACTATCAACAACATCAAAAACAAATATGTCATAAATAACCTATAAAAAGGCTATGTCTGCCTGGTCAACAAAAAAGCATTTGCTCCAACTTTGAACTTTTGAAGTTCTACTGATTCAACCACCCGATTAGGAAGATCATTCCACAACTTGGTCACAGCTGGAATAAAACTTCTAGAGTACTGCGTAGTATTGAGCCTCGTGATGGAGAAGGCCTGGCTATTAGAATTAACTGCCTGCCTAGTATTACGAACAGGATAGAATTGTCCAGGGAGATCTGAATGTAAAGTATGGTCAGAGTTATGAAAAATCTTATGCAACATGCATAATGAACTATTTGAACGACGGTGCCAGAGATTAATATCTAGATCAGGAATTTTTAGTTTTTTACTAATTTTTACTTTTTATATTTTTTGTATTTGTATATTTTTTAATAATGTTTTTTAATGTTATATATGTACTTCTTATTTGTAGCCCTGGAAGATGTGATAATGACGATCACGAAACGTCGGGATATATAATAAATGGAATTTTAGAACTGCCTATTTCCCTGTCCACTTTGAGAAATGTAAATTACTGGCTGCCACCACCTTCTCTGATGATATATATATATATATATATATATATATATATATATATATATATATATATGCATATATATATATATATATATATATATATGTATATATATATATATTTATATATATATATATATATATATATATATATATATATATATATATATATATGTGTGTGTGTGTGTGTGTGTAATCCAGCGATCACCGAACCGTGACCGCGTTCGAATCCCTTGAATTATAGTCTGTGTCGCATAAAACAAAAGAAAGGATTTGATGATACATAAAAGCGATGAAATTTGTTCTTTTTGATTTATTACCTCCGCCAAAGAAGTTGGAAGGAGGTTATGTTTTCGCCCCTGTTTGTGTTTGTTTGTGTGTGTGTTTGTTTGTGAATAGCTTCCTGGCCACAATTTTAATCGTAGAGTAATGAAACTTACAGGGATTATGTGCTAAGTAAAAAGCTGGAAATGATTAAATATTTGAAGATCAAGGTCAAAGGTCAAGGTCACGGTTAAGCAAAATGTCCAATTTACGTCGCATAATCAGCCATAAGTTGGACATCGTTGTCACAGACCTCAAACTTGTTTTATATTTGAGTGTATGAAAATCCACGCCAAATAATACATGTAATAGTCAAGGGTCAAGGTCAAACTCGAGCAAAAGGTCGAGAAATAAACTGCCGAGGCAGAGGTCTACGCTCTAATGAGTTCCCCTCTAGTTTATCTTTGTTTCTTGGTTAAAATCCCGCTCGGCAAACATCCAAAACTTAATTTAGCTTCTCCTGAAGTTGCCTTTGAAAAAAAGCAGTAGTGCTCAATGCAGCGAAAATTCTTGATGAAGGGAGAAAAGAAGAAAGGAAGTCGTTAAAACATCTTTATGTTCGAAATTTCATCACTGTAAGTTTCTGAAGAATTTTCTTGATGTTCTGATTTCCTGTTATAAAAAAAAAAAAACCATTTGGTGTCCTCATGTAAGAGGAGAATATAAGAAATAGGGTTAGCTTAAAAAAAAAAAATTATCATAGGCCCCGGATTTTTTGTCATATTGCTATATTCTTCAAAAATTACAATAGGTTTTTTTAGCAACAGTTGATGAAAATGAAATTAAATAAAAACGTCTTTTAGCTGAATTTGGTTAATGCAGAAGATTAATAACTTTGTAATCATAAGATTAGTTTCGCTGCAATATAAAATCTAACAACACCAAAATACTGTTCGTTAACGACTGGGTTTCAAAGAATATGCAGATTTGTAATCTACTCACACAGAAAATATCTAAGAGGAGAAATACTTCCTCGGAGCACAGGAGGAAAATGTCAGAAGCAGACAAAAGTGCTTATAGCAACCATTCGGCGTCAATGACCTTTGATGTCAGGATCCCAGAAAACTTCAAATCAATCAATCAATTGTAGTAACCATCTTTGATTAACCCTCGGAAATTGGTAATCTTTGATTAACCATCGGAAATTGGTAATTATGTTGCTATGGCTACCACATCCATAGGATATCCTTGGCCATAAAACCCTTTGAGGCTCCCTTCCCAGGAAAAGTAGATTTATGAGGCGGTAATCTAATTTAAATGGTGTATTGACCTTGTCATTTTTCTGTGTTATGCTTTTGCTGGTCGTAAATCTAATTTTTCTATAGGTGGCCTTAACACTTCCTTAAGTCACACTTAACGCCTTAACTTCCCTTCCTATTTATCTATTTACATTTATTCAACCTTGGTGAGCTTAGAGTTCCACATTCAATCACTTTTGATCATAATACAGTTACGCGATTGCACAAGTTTCCAAAAGTGGTAAAAAAATCATATATCCGAAAAATAAAAGGAATGTTTTTTTTTTCTTTTTTTCTTTTTTGCAACAGATGTACAGTTACTTTTGTAATAAAATTACAGCAAAGGATTTAATTCATTTACTAACTCTGCAAAGTAATAACATACGAGCTAATAGTTTACTGCATTCATATACAGACACCAATCTCTCTCTCTCTCTCTCTCTCTCTCTCTCTCTCTCTCTCTCTCTCTCTCTCTCTCTCTCTCTCTCTCTCTCTCCCTTTATGTTTATCATATATCTAGATTCAATAGGTATCACAGAGCAAACTCCTAATCACAGCCTGATCCAGCTGTCACAAATAGAGTGAACGAACCAATGAAATGGGCTTTAAGCCAAATGAGAGGATCATCTGCACCGTGGCACTAATGCCCTTTTAGCCTCTACTGTAAAGCCTCACTGACAGCATTTGAATGGAAGAGCTATGTCCATTTACTTTCAAACTAGTTGTAGCATTTATAGGTAATCCACTCACACTTATAAATCCCATTTGTTTTAATGCTCCTCAGTTCTATAGGTACCTATCCTTTTATGAGAATTAAGCTTTCATACATAACCAGGGACAGGATTAGAAATGAAACTATACGAGAGATTACTCGAGTGCCATATGTGGATGAGATCATGATGAGGGGAAGATGGAGATGGTTTGGGCATGCTCTTCGCACTCCCCAAGAAAGATTAGTTCACCAAATTTGAAAAGAAAAGAATCTTATATATGTATCCATATACTGTATAACATTTAATCTTTGCTAGGATACGAAATTCCTTTATTAATTGGCTATCATAAAATCAAAGGTGGCTCCTCCACTTGAGTCTGGTTAGGATCAGTTGGTGTTTTTCTACCTAATAGAGACAAGAGAAAAAAAGACTAAAGAAAAGGTTCGAGTAAACGGTAAGCTTCCACGCGTTGTCTGTGGTTTATGAGAGAGAGAGAGAGAGAGAGAGAGAGAGAGAGAGAGAGAGAGAGAGAGAAAAAAAATTTCGTTGAGTATGGTTTAGAAGAGTGATGGAGGTCGGGAAAAAATCGAACAGAGAGAGAGAGAGAGAGAGAGAGAGAGATTCATTGAGTAGGGTTTAGAAGAGTGATGAAGGTCGGGAAAAATCGAACAGAGAGAGAGAGAGAGAGACGGCCCGGGGGGGAGGGTGTTAGGAAAGAGTGATAAAGGTCGGAAAAATGGAACCCTGAGAGTTGAGAGTGATGAAGGTTGGAAAGAAGTGGAACCCTCAGAGAGAGAGAGAGAGAGAGAGAGAGAGAGAGAGAGATTTTATTAAACAGAGTTTCCCTCTTTTTATCTCAAGGACTGCCATGACTGAATTTCTTGAATAAATAAGGTACTTATACTAAATATCTATCTTTGCTTGCACTATATAAAATTTGGAGAAAATATACTAATATAGAAATGAACAGAGGTTTGAATGAAAGATGCCTTTAGATGAAAGAGAGCGATAAAATGAAATAGTGATGTCTATTGAAGAAAATAACCACGAATAAGAAAAATGTATGGAAATAGAGAGAAAAGTGTTCGATAAAATAGCACTAAAATACTTATGTTAATTATGTTAATTCCACATTGCAAGTTTCAGATGTTTTTAGATGATATACAACGATAACATAAAATAACGAATATCATTGAATAGAATAACCACTAATACAAAGAATATGTATGTGGTAAATTATAGAGAAATGCATTTGATAAATAGTATTAAAATACTGGTGTTAGTTTATGTTAATTATATATTGTAAATTGATAGTAGAATGAATCGATAAATCGTAATTCTGTTTCATAGTAATTTTCCAGGTTATTAAGAAGCTTATTGATGATGTTTTAGTTAGTATGATGTATTGAATTGATCATTCAATATAATAATTATAGCAAAGTTTTATTGACAATGAAATTTCAGGGATTAATTGATTTAATGGTCTATTAATTATGGCCTGATGTCAAGGGATTTTGATAATGTAAAAATATATATCCATACACAAATATACACACTTTTATATATATATATATATATATATATATATATATATATATATATACATATATAAAAATAAATGCATACATACATACATACATACATACATACATGTATGTATGTATGTATATATGTAATCATAGTGCCACTTTATTCAGTAGCCTAGTTTTCCTATGTTCCCTGCGTAGTTTGCATTAGTATGGGGATCTGATACAACCAATATATTCAATAATTATTTAGATGAAGCAGGTGCATTTATGTAATATACTCAACATTTCAAATGAGTGTTGTCGTTTTTCTTGTGACGGCCCCGGTTATTCTTTACAAAATGTTGGTTAACGTTTCCATGAATTTAATAACTCGCACACATGAAATATATATATATATATATATATATATATATATATATATATATATATATATATATATATATATATATTTATATATATATATATATATGTATATTATATATATATATAATATATATATATATATATTATATATATATATTATATATATATATATAATTGTATGTATGTATATATGTATGTATTTATGTATATACATATATACATTCATGCATACATACATATATATAAAAGAAAAATTGCCGTCAACTTTAGTAATGCTTGTGAAAATAATTACTAAATATATAAATACAAACTTAAATATAACACTCATTGAATTAAATTATAAGATAACTTCACGGACTTTTATTTAATATAGCAGATGTGGCTTAGCATGTTCTATCGTATAAGGGTAAGAATAATCATATATATTTTCATATGGGGATAAAAAAAATCCGAATATTTGAAAGCGTAGGGTCCATATTTCGATGATCTCAACTTTCATCCATTGTTCGTACTTTATTGACTGGCACAAAGGGAACTAAGCCACAGGTCTTGTGAGCTGTTGTCTTTAGTTCACGTTCCTTGTCTATTATCTTAGTTAAGAACAAAGAATAAAAGTTAACCAGACTTGTAAGAAAATGTTTTTAAGATTCTTATTTAAAAGTTTGTCCTGAAGGCAGAGTCTAAAACTTATCCAGGCGTAGAAAAAAATCATTTTGAGATTCTTATAGAAAGTTTGTTATAGAAATACTGTCTTAAATTCAACGAAACACGAGAACAATTTTCATTATGAGATTCTTATCAAAAGTCTGTTATAGAAACATTGACTTAAATTTAATAAAGCTTGGGAATAATTTTTATTTTGAGATTCTTATTCAAACGTTTGTCTTAGGAATATTATGTTGAAATCAACCAAACTTGTGAACAATTTTTATTTTGAGATTATTATTAAAAGTTTGTTTTAGAAACACTGTCTTATTTGACGAAACGTGAAAATGTTTTTATTATGAGATTCATATTAAAAGTTTACTTCAAAAACATTGAATTAAATCTTACTAAGCCTGGGAATAATTTTATTTTGAGATTCTTATTAAAAGTTTTTCTTAGAAATATTGACTCATTTAACGAAACTTATGAAAAATTTTTATTACGAGATTCTTATTAAAAGTTTTCCTTTAGAAACATTGACTCAAATTTAACCAATCTTCGAAATAATTTCTATCATGAAAATCTTATTAAAAATAGTGTTTTGGTTTTATTCAAAACTAATCTTGGCGATAATTATTGTAAGATTATTAATGAAATGAGTAATTTGACTATATCTATATGATCGAGGTAGTGACCTAAAATAATCTGTTTGCTCATTATAATCATGAAATTTCAATAGGATAAGTCTGCTAAATTTTGATGTTTTATATCATAATTATAATCATAATCATAATCATAATCATAAACATAAGCCATAATAATAATCATAATTATAATCATGGTCATAGTCAATATTGATAAGTGCTTGCAATAT
>NC_090727.1:101422691-101427691 GCF_036898095.1 Palaemon carinicauda | reverse complement strand
GATTGGAAAATGATGAAACAAGAAGAATGGCAGGCCTAGTAAATAATATATAGGTGATAAAAGTATCACGAATGAGATAGTGTTGGTACGTGTTGGGGATGAATGGTGAGGAGTGAGTGAGGAGGCCTTGGGAGGAACCTGTTAGGAGGAGGGAAGATCTGAAGGGTGGTATAGAGTTACATAGCGAGGCAAGGAGAAAGATGATATGGGAAGAAGAGGTTTGGTGAAAGAGGCTAAATTGGATAGAAGGCATTAGAGAGGTCGCATCAGGCAACCGACTCCTTAATATAAGGATAATGGTAGGAAAGATGTGATTGAAGAAAATCATTATAATATATCCTACAGTTACTTAAATTGAATTTTTCTTATTGCTGGAAACGTATTCGGCTCATAAGTAGTTTGGGAATATAGATTACCTTAATTGAAATGTATTAATTTAATTCAAGCCACTTAATGGTGAGCTTTAATTATGATTGTTGATTCATTGATTAATTAATTTGAGGTTTCCTGGCATCCTAACATCTAAGGTCATTGACGCCGAGCATCTGTTATGAAAAGATATAAAATTGGATTAAAGAATAATGTATTAATGACATAATTGTATTTTTGACACTTTAACTATGGAAAGTATCTTAATGTCGTCAAAAATAAGTATAGTATGAGAGAGAGAGAGAGAGAGAGAGAGAGAGAGAGAGAGAGAGAGAGAGAGCGCAACTAAGGTTTTTTTTTTTTTAAATCGTGTAATGTGAAAGCCAACGTATTCTGAGTTCCACAAACAGACAAGTGAAAAACTAATTGGGAAATGAAGCAATCTCACATTATAAAAGTTTTCAGATTCTTTGGCTCTTTAGAGAGAAGATTAAGTAATCTGAAGTCTTGAAGAGTGAAAATTTAGTTCTTTAAAGACCGAGTTGAAATTTAGGTTGGTTAAATGAGGAAACTCACGATTCTGCCAAACTTTAGAAAACATTCCGTTGACTTTTAATCCTCAGGTGAGAAGGAAACTTTTGTGTCTGTGTCTTTGGGATCATTAAGAAAACCCAACGTCTTTGAGTCGTCTTCTTACCTTGCTAGTATAGTGGTAACGTGTTCGCCTAGCATTCGCATGGCAACAGATCGATCCCAGCGTGGACCGTGAGTTTAACCTGTTTACTAAGGAGGCCACTGCTGTGGTTAGGCACCTAAATGGGGGGTTGAACTTGCCAAGCTGACGTTCTGGTGAGTATCTATTCTGATGAAACTGGAACTGAAACCAGGCTCCTTTACCTTTACCTTTAAATATTCCAACAATTTCATTTGAAATTTATGGCACCCAAGCAATTCTGATTTGATATGTCTTTGAAATGAGCTAATCCAATGATGCTAATCCAATAAATCATGCAAACAATAATGATGTCAAGAGTGAAATAATTAGATACACATACACACACACACACACACACATATATATATATATATATATATACAGTATGTGCATATACAGTATATGTGTGTGTACGTGTGTGAATTATGGTGAGCGCGCTTCTTTCCTATATACAGTATGTGCATATACAGTATATGTGTGTGTACGTGTGTGAATTATGGTGAGCGCGCTTCTTTCCTGAAGGTATATATAATTACTTTTTTATTAACGTATATACCAAGCTGAGCTACAACATCAGAGAACTGGCAGGTAATGTCATTAGACTTTTGACATGAAAAAAGGCTTCACAAGATTTGGTATTAATCACGACCAGTTTATCTGACTTGATTAGTTCAATTCCTGGTAATATTTTAACATTTGATTTGATTGGACATGGATTTCTTGTTCTATCAAATAGGAAAAGTCTGTTTTCCAATAAAAATCAATATAGTTTATATAGGAGATACTATATTTATTTTGATGTTACTCTTCTAAAGAATTTTATTTTTCTTGGTTTCCTTTCCTCACTGGGCTATTTCCCCTGTTGGAGCACCTGGGCTTATAGCATTCTGCTTTTCCAATTAGGGTTGTAGCTTAGCAATGAATAATAATAATAATAATAATAATAATAATAAGAGTCTTAGGATTACTAATAAGAATTATTGTCAAATGTAACAAATAGTAGATTGGTGTAAGAAAGGCCGGATGGCGTGAGATCTAAATGTCGCGTGTCGAGACCCTCATAAATTGGGAATTTACCAAATTAGATTTGTGTTAAGGGGAAGCCACGTGATCATTTATGACGTAATTACACCAGAGGAAAACCATTCAACGTTGCATCATGCAAAGGAGGCCAATACCGCTTTAAAATGCACCTGGTAATCATAAAACTATAAACATATGCTATGCAAGGTTTTTAATATTATGATTTATTACATGGAGGGCGATAGAATGGGGTGTTTAAACGCTTAAAGGCTGCTCATGAATGGCAGAGGCAAGGGACAGCGACATTGCCCTATCAAGCAGGGCAATGCCATAGCGACTGACCATATAGATCAGCGCCCAAGTCCCCTCTCTACACAAGGTAGGGTCAAGCAGGGCCAGGCAATGGCTGCTGATGACTCAGCAAATAGACCTATAGGCTCAACTGAGCCCCCCCATCCTTAGCTCACAAGGATGGTGAGGTTGCAGTGACCAAAGAAACTGACGAGTTTGAGCGGGACTCCAACACCAGTCTGGCGTTCACTAGTCAGGGACCTTACCACATCGGCCACCACACAAGAAGGGTTTGGCATATCTGTCCAATAAAGTTCCAGGTTTTTAACTTTTCTTTGTTAAACATTAGTTATTTTCATTATTCACGATCATTTTTAATCACCCTATCCATCTTTCATTAAGATGCTCATAATCACTGAATATTCATATGAAAATTTAGCATTACACTTTAATAAATATATAAATCCGTGAATGTAAAATAAATTTCTCCCTTCTGTTTGTTTAATCAACAAACCAAATTCCTTACCTAAACCAGAACTCTTTGTTCCTTATAAATCTATTTGCCATTTGTCACAACCTTTTCAATCGAATACGTCCCTGCCTGGCGATATGCTAAGCTGGGTTTTCAGACCCGCTCAAGCTCTATAGATTATTTTAGTATCTGCAAACCTCACCATCCTTGTGAGCTAAGGATGGGTGTATTGAGGGAGCCTATAGGTCAACCTGTTGAGTCATCAGCAGTCATTGTCTGACTCTCTCTGGTCTTACTTTGGGTGTAAAAGCGCCTGCTGAGGCGATTTTTCAATGTCTATGTGTAATGTCGTGAATAGATGCAAGTGACACTTTTCTCTCATCCGTGACGTGCAATTTCATATCTATTGATTTTCTGTCTATCTCCGATTTCTAAAAGCGAGCGTCTCTTCGACTGTTGCTGACAGCCTTCAGTGTCATGAGACAGAGTTTCCAATATTCTTTTCTTCTGTGTCAGGTATCTGAATTTGATTGTGGGATGCGCGAAAGGTGATTAAAATACGATTATTTCGAATAATAAATTACACTATTAACTGTTGATTGCGATCACTTGATTATGACAATGGAACACACACAGATATATATATATATATATATATATATATATATATATATATATATATGTATATATATACTATATGAAAATATGTATATATACACAGTATGTATATATGAATATATAAACATAGTATATATATATATATATATATATATATATATATATATATATATATATATCTGTGTGTATGTGTATGTGTGTCTATGTGATTCTTTATGATTTTCATTGTCATAATTAAGTGAAAACAGTCAACAGTTATTAGTCTCATTCATTATTCGAAATAATCGTATCACATCATCTTTTGCGCATCCCACAATCAAATTCAGATACCTGACACAGAAGAAAAGTACATTGAAAACTCTGTCTCATGGGACTGAAAGCTGTCAGTAACAGTCGAAGAGGAGCTCGCATCTAGAAATCGGAAATAGACCGACCATCAATAGATACGAAATTGCACGTCACGGATGAGAGAAAAGTGTCGCTTGCTTTTATTCATGACATCACACATAAACATTGGAAGATCGCCTCTGAAGGTAGAGTCTTCTTTTTTCAGGGATAATCATACTTGGTTGTATTCCTAAGTGATTTTTTACATGATGTAACGAAAATTTTCTCCCTGCCAAATATGTGTGCGTGTATTATATATATATATATATATATATATATATATATATATATATATATACATATACATATGTATATACATATATACACACACACACACACACACATATATATATATATATATATATATATATACTCCTTATATGTATATACATCTATATATATATACATTATATGTGTATATACATATATATATATATATATATATATATATATATATATATATATATATATATTTATATGTATATATATATATATATATATATATATATATTATAGACTATGATATTCTAAATCAGCATGTCCGAAAAGGATTCATAGCAAATTTAAGATATATATATATATATATATATATATATATATATATATATATATATATATATATATATATATATATATATATATATATATATATATATATTTATAATGGCGGTAATATTAACATAATTTTCCCCACACTTAACAAAAGAAATTTAACTGTTAAAACTATCAAACAATTTCAAAACAATGGATAATGAACTCATTGCAAAATCATAATCTCGTACCATAGTTCCCTCAAAGGTAATATGTTATTACACAATAAGCACAGTCCGCTTGGTTTAATGCAAGTTGACACAATAGAGATTTGGAGGGATTCTGTATCCTTTGTACCAGATCCAAACTGAGAATTCCATGAACGGGGGACAATGAAAGGAAAAAATTATTCTATGAAAATCATACCAGATTTAGGACGTTACTATGGATACATAGCTCTTCAATCTCGTTTATTTTCAATATGGATATGAAATATATATATTGTTTGTACCTTTCCAGAAAAATTAATATTGAATTTAAACATCTCATTTGAACTGTGGGAGAGATTAGAAATTTTTTTTATGTAAATGCTAG
>NC_090727.1:101417109-101419609 GCF_036898095.1 Palaemon carinicauda | reverse complement strand
AGGGAGGGAGGCCCACCCGGGCTGGTGGGAGGGGGGGAAGGCCCGCCCAGGCTTTCGGAAGGGGGGGAGGCCCTCCTGGGTTGGCGGGAGGGGGGGAAGGCCCACCCGGGCTGGTGGGAGGGGAGGAGGCCCACCCAGGCTGGTGGGAGGGGGGGAGGCCCACCCGGGCTGATGGGAGGGGGGTAAGGCCCGCCCGGGTTTTCGGGAGGGGTGGAGGCCCTCCCGTGTTGGCGGGAGGGAGGGAAGCACCGCCCTGGCTGGTGGGAGGGGCGGAGGCCCACCCAGGCTGGTGGGAGGGGAGGAGGCCCACCTGGGCTGGTAGGAGGGGGGGAGGCCCGCCCGGGCTGGTGGGAGGGGGGAAGGCCCGCCCGGGCTTTCAGGAGGGGGGAGGCCCTCCCGGGTTGGCGGGAGGGGGGGAAGGCACGCCCAAGCTGGTGGGAGGGAGGGAGGCCCACCCTGGCTGGTGGGAGGGGTGAAGGCCCGCCCGGGCTTTTGGGAGGGGGGGAGGCCCTCCCGGGTTGGCGGGAGGGGGGGAAGGCCTGCCCGGGCTGGTGGGAGGGTGGGAGGCCCACCCGGGCTGGTGGGAGGGGAGGAGGCCCACCCAGGCTGGTGGGAGGGGGGGAGGCCCGCCCGGGCTGATGGGAGGGGGGGAAGGCCCGCCCGGGCTTTTGGGAGGGGGGGACGCCCTCCCGGGTTGGCGGGAGGGGGGGAAGGCCTGCCCGGGCTGGTAGATGGGGGGGAGGACCACCCGGGCTGGTGGGAGGGGGGGCTGGTAGGAGGGGGGAAGGCCCGCCCGGGCTGGCGGGAGGGGGGTAAGGCTTGCCCAGGTTGGTGGGAGGGGGGGAGGCCCACCCGGGCTGGTGGGAGGGGGGGAAGGCCTGCCCGGGCTTTTGGGAGGGGGGGACGCCCTCCCGGGTTGGCGGGAGGGGGGGAAGGCCTGCCCGGGCTGGTAGAAGGGGGGGAGGACCACCCGGGCTGGTGGGAGGGGGGCTGGTAGGAGGGGGGAAGGCCCGCCCGGGCTGGCGGGGCGGGGGGGAGGCCCCCTCCTGGCTTTTGGGAGAGGGGAGGTCATTCCGGGTTGGCGGGATGGGGGGAAGGCCCGCCCGGGCTGGTGGGAGTGGGAGAGGCCCACCCAGGCAGTCGGGAGGGGGGGAGGCGCTCCCTGGCTGGCAGGAAGCGGGCAGCCCCGCCGAGCCAACAATATAGAGTTGCTGTATCTAGCTTATTTTTAAAAAATACATTCTTTGTCTCCAGTCTCCAATATCCGAAATAGTCTTCAGAAAGTCTTCAAATAGTCTTCAACACCCTTCTCAGATGTTGATGCTTATGGAGGTGAGGACACAAATTCAATTTTTCCTTTGTTTTTTTATGAAGACCACTGATTTCTCAGCTCTTGAGTTGTCTGCTAATTTCTTCAAGTTATCAAATTATATATAAATACATATATATATATATATATATATATATATATATATATATATATATATTTTATATATATATATGTGTGTGTGTGTATGTGTGTGTGTGTGTGTGAAGGAGAGAGAGAGAGAGAGAGAGAGAGAGAGAGAGAGAGAGAGAGAGAGAGAGAGAGAGATAAGCCTTTAGAATCCAACAAATTCTTCTTTTGGCTTCAACTGGAGTCAAAATGTCTTCAGGAAAGAGAGAGAGAGAGAGAGAGAGAGAGAGAGAGAGAGAGAGAGAGAGAATCCACAAGATTAAGAAATACTGAAAGGAATTAAAAAACCATAACAAAAGGAAAGATTTATTCATAGTTTTCTTTCTGTGCAAATCATAACATTTATCTCCTAAAAAGTTTCTGAGGCAAATCTAACTCTCTGAAGTCATTCTGGAAGCGTTCTTGTTTCATCTTCATTCGTTCCCAGAATGTAATGTTCGCCTTCCCTATCAATTTCCTTTGTATTCGTGTTAACAATTATGGAAATCATCGAAATATTAAGGAATTCTCTCTCTCTCTCTCTCTCTCTCTCTCTCTCTCTCTCTCTCTCTCTCTCTCTCTCTCTCTCTCTCGTAGGAATCTTCAAAGTGTCTCCGGAGGAAATAAGGAGAAATTTTACACAGGAGACGAATTTTCTGTTCTTTTCAAGGTTTTAATTTTTTAATTCTTCGTTCGTTTTCACTGCAATTTTAGAAAATTCTCTCATATTTTAATAGCCGGCGTAATCGAGAGAGAGAGAGAGAGAGAGAGAGAGAGAGAGAGAGAGAGATTCAAAATGTGTGTTTGTTCGACAGAAATCTTCAGAGTGTCTCCGGAGAAAAACAGGACAATTTGGTCTAATGGCCGATGTAAATTAGAGAGAGAGAGAGAGAGAGAGAGAGAGAGAGAGAGAGAGAGAGAGAGAGAGAGAGAGAGAGAGAAAAAAGAGAGAGAGAGAGAGAGAGAGAGAGCATTCTCGTCATATTTCATTTCCGTTTCTTCCTGGCAAATCTCTTTAGAATTCTTCTTCTTCTTCTTCTTCTTCTTCTTATTCTTCTTCTTTTT
>NC_090727.1:101409609-101412109 GCF_036898095.1 Palaemon carinicauda | reverse complement strand
TCGTGTGAGATTATCCCATAATTGCTGCATCTTCCTTCAAGTGTTTTGGTCTACAAGTAAAGACATGTCTATTTGATGGCAATGTCGTTTGTTTATCTGACATTCTACAGTTACAAAACTTTGTTGTATAAGGAGCAAATTGGGAAATATCACACGGTATACACATTATTATTATTATTATTACTATCCAAGCTACAACCCTAGTTGGAAAAGCAAGATGCTATAAGCCCAGGGGCTCCAACAGGGAAAAATAGCCCAGTGAGGAAAGGAAATAAGTAAATAAATAAATGAAGAGAACAAATTAACAATAAATCATAATAAAAACAGTAACAACGTCAAAACAGACATGTCATATATAAACTATTAACAGCATCAAAAACAAATATGTCATAAATAAACTATAAAAAGACTCATGTCCGCCTGGTCAACAAAAAAGCATTTGCTCCAACTTTGAACTTTTGAAGTTCTACTGATTCAACCACCCGATTAGGAAGATCATTCCACAACTTGGTAACAGCTGGAATAAAACTTCTAGAGTACTGCGTAGTATTGAGTCTCGTGATGGAGAAGGCCTGGCTATTAGAATTAACTGCCTGCCTAGTATTACGAACAGGATAGAATTGTCCAGGGAGATCTGAATGTAAAGGATGGTCAGAGTTATGAAAAATCTTATGCAACATGCATAATGAACTAATTGAACGACGGTGCCAGAGATTAATATCTAGATCAGGAATAAGAAATTTAATAGACCGTAAGTTTCTGTCCAACAAATTAAGATGAGAATCAGCAGCTGAAGACCAAACAGGAGAACAATACTCAAAACAAGGTAGAATGAAAGAATTAAAACACTTCTTCAGAATAGATTGATCACCGAAAATCTTGAAAGACTTTCTCAATAAGCCTATTTTTTGTGCAATTGAAGAAGACACAGACCTTATATGTTTCTCAAAAGTAAATTTACTGTCGAGAATCACACCTAAAATTTTGAAAGAGTCATACATATTTAAAGAAACATTATCAATACTGAGATCCGGATGTTGAGGAGCCACCGTCCTTGACCTACTTACAATCATACTTTGAGTTTTGTTAGGATTCAACTTCATACCCCATAATTTGCACCATGCACTAATTCTAGCTAAATCTCTATTAAGGGATTCACCAACCCTAGATCTACATTCAGGGGATGAAATTGATGCAAAGAGAGTAGCATCATCTGCATATGCAACAAGCTTGTTTTCTAGGCCAAACCACATGTCATGTGTATATAGTATGAAAAGTAATGGGCCAAGAACAGTACCCTGTGGAACACCGGATATCACATTCCTATAATCACTATGGTGCCCATCAACAACAACTCTTTGAGATCTATTACTTAAAAAATCAATAATAATGCTAAGAAACAACCCACCCACTCCCAACTGTTTCAGTTTGAAAACAAGGGCCTCATGATTAACACGGTCAAAGGCAGCACTAAAATCAAGGCCAATCATACGAACTTCCCGACCACAATCAAGGGATTTCTGTACAGCATTGGAGATTGTAAGAAGGGCATCACATGCTCCAAGGCCTTTACGAAAACCAAATTGCAAACTAGGGAGTAGATGATTACCTTCAGCAAACCTATTAAGACGTTTTGCCAGAAGACGTTCAAAAACTTTAGATAATATGGGAGTTATGGAAATTGGGCGGTAATCAGTGGGACTTGAGCTACCACAAACACATTTACATAGAGGAGTAACATTACCAATTCTCCAACTAGTGCTAAAAGCTCCTCTTCTTGCTAACTTGCGCAAAATAACAGATAACTTTGGAGCTAAGAAATCTGCTGTCTTTATAAAAAACAAAGGAAAAATACCATTTGGGTCTACACCTCCATAAGCATCAAGGTCCATCAACAGAGCTTTAATCTCACGAGATCGAAAAGCTAAACTATTTAGTTTAGCCTCAGGAAAACAGGAATGAGGAAGTTCAAGTTTTTCATTACTCTGTTTACTGTCAAAAAGATCAGCCAAAAGGGTTGCCTTTTCCTTTGGACAGTGAGTGACTGAGCCATCTGGTTTAAGTAAAGGAGGAACTGTTGCATCTACACCAAAGAGTGCAGATTTAAGGGTAGACCACCATTTATGTTCCTGAGTTGTACCAGAAAGTGTTTCTTTTATGGTTAAATTGTACTCCTTTTCAGTTGAGGCATAAACTCTCTGAGCAAAAGCTCGAAGCTGAGTATAGTTGTTCCAGGTCAAATCTGATCTGTTCCCCTTCCAAAGATGATAGGCCTCCTGTTTCTCCAAATAAGCACGTCTACAATCATCATTGAACCACGGTTTGTCCTTCACTCGATACCTTAGCACACGAGAAGGGATACGCCTATCAATTATGTTGACTAGATTCTCATTCAAAGGGACAACAGGATCTACACTATTATATAATTGTGACCAATTCAAGCACAAAAGATCATGTAAAATCCCATTCCAGTCTGCTTGGGATTTCATATAAATTTTAC
>NC_090727.1:101399609-101404609 GCF_036898095.1 Palaemon carinicauda | reverse complement strand
ATAGATAGATAGATAGATATGTAGAAATAGATAGATAAATAGATAGATAGATAGATGCACGGATAGAATAATAGATAGATAGGTAGAAATAGATAGATAGATAGGTAGATAGATAAATAGATGCACTGATAGAATGATAGATAGATAAATAGATAGAGAGGTATGATAGATAAATATATACATAGATAGATATATAGATATATAGATAGATAGATGCACAGATAGACAGATAGTTAGATAACAATAAGTAGATAGATAGCTATATACAAAGATAGATAGATAGATAGATAGATAAATAGAGATAGATAGATAAATAAATAGATAGATGCAAAATAGATAGATAAATAGATAGATAGATATATAGATACACAGATAGAAAGATAGATAGATAGATATAGATAGATAGGTAGATAGATAGATAGATGCGCAGATAAAAATATAGGTAGATAGATAGGTAGAGATAGATAGATAGATATATAGACACAAATCAAGATAGATATATAAAGATAGATAGATACACATATAGATAGATAAATAGATAGATAGATAGATAGGGAGATATAGATAGATAGATAGATAGATAGATATAGATAGATATGTAGGTAGAAAGATAGATTCACAGATATATAGATAGATAGATAAGGATAGATGGGCAGATAGACAGATAGATTGATAGATACATAGATAGACATATATAGATAGGTAGCGTTAGATAGATATATTGATGGAGATAGATAGATAGATACACAGATAGATAGAAGGATAGATTGATGGATAGAGATAGATATATCGATATATACATAGATACATAGATAGATGGATAGATAGATAGATAGGTAGAGAGAGATAGATAGATAGGTTGGTAGAGATAGATAGATGCACATGTATATAGATATACAGATATGTAGAGATAGATAGATATATATATACATAAATATATATATATATATATATATATATATATATATATATATATATATAGAGGTAGATATAGATAGATAGATTTTTAGATAGAGATAGATAGATAGATACACATATAGATAGATAGATAGATATATGCAGAGATAGATAGATAGATAGATATATGCAGAGATAGATAGATAGATAGATAGGTAGAGATAGATAGATAGATTGGCAGAGAGAGAGAGAGAGAGAGAGAGAGAGAGAGAGAGATAGATAGATATCGATAGATATGTAGAGATAGATAGATATATATTAATAGATAGATAGATGCGCAGATATATACATAGATAGATAGATAGGTACAGATAGATAGATACAAAGATAAATAGATAGATAGATAGATATATAGATACATAGAGATAGATAGATAGATAGGTATATATTATTCAATTGTACGAACGTTCCATATACATTTGTAACATAATATGAATTCATATTGTCTGTGTGTTTCGGCCCTTTAATGAAATCCAATTAATGAGGAAAAAAATTAATAATAATAATAATAATAATAATAATAATAATAATAATAACAATAATAATAATAATAATAATAATAATAATAATCAGACTGAAATGCAATTTCTTTCTTTTTTCGGCAAGGAAGAATAAAATGAGATATAAATAGAAGTTCCAAGTCACAATTTCTTGGGACACCGGTAGCCATATGGAATCGTCGTTCTCGTCCGATCAGCGGAGTTAAGCAGCGTTGGGTATGTTCAGGACTTGGATTGGTGCACCGCCTTGGAACACCTGATGCTTTCATCATCGCGATATCAGGGGTCAATATATACGTGTGTGTGCGTGTGGTATATACGACACTCTCCCACACATATATTATTGCTTTTTTCGTGAAAAAAAAAAGAAAGAAAAAAAATATATAAATCCATAATTATAGGTATTCAGTCAATAGTAAGATTCTTTTAGTCATTTTTATATGGCGTATCAAGTAATTATTATTATTATTATTATTATTATTATTATTATTATTATTGTTGTTGTTGTTGTTGTTGTTGTTGTGGTTTTCATTACTTTTTCTCATTATTATCACTACAATTTCAGTTATTATTATTATTATTATTAATTTTAAATCAATTAAGATATTCATATGAGAGCAAATCTATATCTTCGTTAAAATGTTCATTATCACTTCAGTTAAAAATAAAATCCTTAAAATATATCGGCTGATACACAGGTACATAGATAGAGAGATAGTGAGATAGATAGATAGATAGATGATCAGATAGATAGACCGATAGACATATAGAAAGGTAGATATAGATAGATAGATATATACAAAGATAGATAGATACATAGATAGATAGATAAATAGATAGGTAGAGATAGATAGATGGATAGGTAGATAGATAGATAGATGCACAGATAGATAGATAGATAGGTAGAGAGATATATAGATAGATAGATAGAGATAGATAGATAGATAGATACACAGAGAGATAGATATATAAAGATAGATAGTTAGAGATAGATAGATAGATAGTTAGGGATATATAGAAATATATATAGAGATATTTAGACAGATAGATAGAGATAGATAGATTGATAGATAGATAGGTAGAGATAGATAGATATAGATAGAAATATACAAAGATAGATAGAGATAGATAGAAGATAGAGATAGATAGAAGATAGATAGATAGATAGATAGATAGAGGTAGAGATAGATAGATAGAAAGATAGATATAGATAGATGTGCAGATAGATACATATATAGATAAATGGATATATAGATAGATAGAGAGATATATAGATAGGTAGTGTTATATAGAAAGATTGAGATAGATTGATACATAGATAGATAAATAGATATATAAACAGATAAGTAGAGATAGATAGATAGATAGATAGATGCACATATATATAGATAAATAGATAGGTAGGGATAGATAGATTGATAAATAGTTAGAGATAGATGGATAGATAGGAAGAGTTCTATAGATAGATAGATAGATAGATATAGATGGATAGGTAGATAGATAGATAGATGCACAGATTTATAGATGGATAGATAGATAGAAAGATATGTAGAGATAGATAAATGGATAGATACAAAAACAGATAGAGAGACAGATATATATATATATATATATATATATATATATATATATATATATATATATATATATATATAGATGGATAGATAGATAGAGATAGAGAAATAGACAGATAGATAGATAGATAGATAGATAGATGCACAGACATATAGATAGACAGATAGGTAGAGAAAGATAGATAGATAGATAGATAGATATATAGGTACGAAGATATATATATATATATATATATATATATATATATATATATATATATATATATAGATAGATAGATAGATAGATACACAGATAGATAGATAGATATAGATATATATATATATATATATATATAGAGAGAGAGAGAGAGAGAGAGAGAGAGAGAGAGAGAGAGAGAGAGATGCACAGATTTATAGATAGATAGAGATAGATAGATAGGTAAATAGGTAGAGATAGATAGATAGGTAAATAGGTAGAGATAGATAGATAGATAGACAGATAGATATAAAAATAGATATATAGACAGATAGATAGATAAAGATAGATATACATATCTATAGATAGATAGATAGTTAAAAAGTTAGATAGATAGATAGATAGAAATATTGATATATAGATAGATAGAAAGATAGATAGATAGATATAGAAGGATAGGTAGATAGATAGATAAATGCACGCATAGATATATAGATAGATAGATAGATAAGGAAAAATAGATAGATAGATAGATAGGTAGATAGTTATATAAAAAGATAGATAGATAGAGAGATACACATGTAGATAGATAGATGGATAGGTAGACATAGATAGAGAGATATACACAACTGAGATAGATAGATAGAGAGATAGGTACAGATATATAGATAGATTGATATATAAAAAGATAGATAAAAACACACATTTTGATAGAGAGAAAGATAAGTAGATGCAAAGATGGATAGATAGATAGATAGATATATGCATAGATAGATAGATAAATATATATTTGGATACACAAATAGATAGATAGATAAATAGGTAGAAACAGGTATTTAGATAGATAAGTAGATAGATAGATAGATGCACGGATAGAATGATAGATAAATAGGTAAAAATAGATAGATAGATATATAGTCAGATAGAAAGATAAATGCACGGATAGAATGATAGATAGATAAATAGATAGATAGAAATAGATAGATAGATATATACAAAGAAAGTTATATACATAGATAGATAGATGCACAGATAGACAGATAGTTAGATAGCAATAAGAAGATAGATAGATATATACAAAGATAGATAGATAGATAGATAGATGGGTGGAGATAGATAGATAAATAAATAGATATTTAGATAGATAGATAGATACAAAGATAAATAGATAAATAGATAGAGATAGATATGTAGAGATAGATAGATAGATACACAGATAGATAGATAGATAGACAGATAGAAAGATAGATAGATATAGATAGATAGATAGATATAGATAGATAGGTAGATAGATAGATAGATGCACAGATAAATAGATAGGTATATAGATAGATAAATAGGTAGAGATAGATAGATAGATATATAGACACAAAGATAGATAGATATATAGATAGATCGATAGATAGATACATATATAGATAGATAGATAAATAGATAGGTAGATATAGATAGATAGATAGATTGATATAGATAGATAGGTAGGTAGAAAGATAGATGCACAGATATATAGATAGATAGATATAGATAGATGGGCAGATAGACAGATAGATAGATATATACATAGATAGACATATATATAGATAGGTAGCGTTAGATAGATATATAGATAGAGATAGATAGATAGATACACAGATAGATAGATAGATTGATTGATGGATAGAGATAGATAGATGGATATATACATAGATACAGAGATAGATGGATAGATAGATAGATAGGTAAAGAGAGATAGATAGATAGGTTGGTAGCGATAGATAGATGCACATGTATATAGATATATAGATATGTAGAGAT
>NC_090727.1:101392109-101394609 GCF_036898095.1 Palaemon carinicauda | reverse complement strand
TCCTTTTTGGCTGTCATTTTCAAGTTGTAACCTATGGTAAAATTACCTTCTTCTGTGCAACACTAATTGCATCTTTCTTAGATCTTCATTCCACGAGAATAATGGCCACATTACTTGAATTATGGTCAGTAGGTTTTCTCTTGATATTTGTCGGTGAAATCTGCTATCTCAAGACTGGCTGTCTGAAAGGCAACTGCTGAAGGGGATGGCTCTCTCTCTCTCTCTCTCTCTCTCTCTCTCTCTCTCTCTCATATTTATGAAATTTCTATTACTGTGATATTTAGCATATTTTTTCCATATCGGTTTTAAATCTAGTGAAGATGAAGAGCAGCCCGTTTAAGTTATGCATAAATGATTCAAGGAAAGCCAAACATTTTGATATACCATATTTTCGCTGAACTTTAAAAAACAAATTTTGATCAAATAATGTATATATATATGTATATATATATATATATATATACGTGTATCTATATATATATTATATATATACACACATATATATATATATATATATATACGTCTATATATATATATATATATATATAGTTATTGGAAAGCTTATTCTTAACGCTTCAATATCACTGTAATAAGCAGAATAACTATTTATGTGTCCAGTCTTCTTAGAAAAATGTGAATAAACATAACAGAATAGATGCGTAAAAAGAAACAACTTTGGTCATAACAGTGTATCATTAGCATTAAGCAAATATTATAAAATACCTTGATCGAGATATAGTAAGAAGTAGACACCAAAATCGCAAGAATATTTTAAGAGATCCTTCCACATCAGATAGCAGTAATGTGATCTTTTCCACTTCACTCAGCCAGGCGATTAAAATCACTCTCTAGAGATAAAGAGATTCTTCAGGTTTCTTTTCAAAGATAATAGGATAAAAAAGCTGTTAAATTCTCGCGTAGAAACTTTCACGAAGGTTTCAATATTACTCTATTTGTTTGGAAATTGGGAAAAATTGTCATCTCCTTTAAAAGGAATTTGTGAGCTTAATATGTGGTTATAATGACAAAGGATTCTTCATAACTTCAGAAAAAAAATAATATTTAGAAGTATATTTACATATAAGTACATATGTGTGTATTCGTATGCAATTATACGTATATGTACGCAAACTTACACACATTATATATATATATATATATATATCTATATATATAATATATATATATGTATATACATGTATGTATATATATATGTATATATACATGTAATATATATATATATATATTATATATATATATATATATTTATATACACACACTTTGAAATGTACATATAAAAGCTCCATTGAAAAATCAAACGGGTATATTATACGGGTATATTATATATACCTCTTAAAGAGCAATATCACTTATATAATTTCTTCTTCCTTTTTGTAAATCATAAGCTAAACTGATTTCCAAAATCGAGGAGAATTGATTAATCATCTCGTTTGTTATGACAAGGGCGAAGGTGGGCTCGCTTTGATGATTTCGGATCTGTGTGATGACATCAGAAGGAGGTTTTAATTAGAATTTGGGATAAAACATAGTTAGTTAATAATGTCGGTATTTTAAGATCAGAGCACAACAACAGCCTAATGAGTTACTCCGTTTTTTGTCGAAGAGTTAGAAATGATAGACATGCGTACCGTAACAGTTATCAAATTTCCAAAATCGCAAAATCCATATATTTGGATGTGTTTATTATAAATACACAAAAGTTTATTAGGAAAGATTATATGTTTCAGAAATTTTCAGATGAATGGTCTATGGTTCTTCTTCTTCTTCTACTCCACCTCCATCCCTACACGGTTGCCTGATGCGTCCTCTTCAATGCTTTCCCTCAGAGGCATCCTCTTCCAAAAACCTCTTCTCTCCATATCATCCTTCACCTTATCTCGCCATCTAATTCTCTGCCTCCCTTTCTATCTCCACTAACACCTGCTAATAGATCCCCTTTATAATGTTCATAGTATCTCATTCATTCCCTGAATCGCTATACGGTATTACATAAATTTTTCATTTTTCATTTTCACTTTGTTTGAAATTAGATTTAAATTTTTCTTAGCTCTCTCTCTCTCTGTCTCTCTCTCTCTCTCTCTCTCTCTCTCTCTCTCTCTCTCTCTCTCTCACTCTCTCTCGTTATGGCAGTATATTCCCTTTCTTGATTTATAAAAATGGGACTTCTAGGAACTCAGGTTCTATGAAGAGGCTCAGAAGTGTTTTGGGATTATTGTAGTCGTCCCGAATTCTATTTAAATCTCTGGTTTACAGCATTTTCATACCTTGATGTCTCTGCAGTATTGATATTCAAAGGTTAATGGTGTATGGTTTCAGTTCCAGTTTCATCAGAAAAAAAACTCACCAGAACGTCAGCCGGGTTACCCCAATCCCCCACTGTGGTTTCCAATCATGGCAGTGGCCTCCCCAGTAAACAGCTTAAACTCACGACACCCAGCAATGATCAATTTGGAGATTGAAGTTGCATAGGTTAGGTAAT
>NC_090727.1:101374280-101376780 GCF_036898095.1 Palaemon carinicauda | reverse complement strand
TATTATTTTTTCTTATTATAACAATTAGTGCCAGAGGTTATTAACACGGGGACTTTTCTGAACTGATAGTAATCTTATTAAATTCAGGGACAAAGCTTTTGAACAATGCTTGTCTGTTTGAGAAGATTTTTATGCGAATTAGAGATTACTTTTTTTTTGAAATAAAATTAGAACCCAGCTGAATATGACTTTTAGCCTACGCAAAACAATTTAAAAATCCCTTGGTGATATTTATAAAGAAACTTGGTATGCACATGAAATCAAATTTTACCTTCTTTTTCTAATGGAGTTTTGGCTCTCTCTCTCTCTCTCTCTCTCTCTCTCTCTCTCTCTCTCTCTCTCTCTCTCTCTCTCTCTCTCTCTCTCTCTCTCTCTCTCACTAAGGGTCAGAATGTGGGTTGACAACAAGCCAACATTACTTTTTAAATATTGAAGTAAGCGTCTGACATCATAGTCTTCCACGGGTGAAATCTCACCATTCTACATTTTTCCAGCCCACGTATTCCATATCTGGAGGCGGTCGTTAGTTCAGTACAAAAGATTGGGAAGTCTGTGGCATTAAAGCTCTGCTTGTGGAACTTCAGGAGTTAAAACTTGCAGAGAATGTTTTTAATGTTGATCAGACTGACATAAGATTTTTTTTTATAGTTTATAGAATTATATGAAAGATATATTTTAATGATACTGTTCAGAAAGTATGTTGAATGTTCATTAGTTTTCATTTAGTTTATTTGTTCTTACCTCATTGGGATATTTTCCCCCGTTGGAACCCTTGGGCTTATAGCATCGTGCTTTTCCAACTAGGGTTGTAGCTTAGCTAAATATAATAATAATAATAATAATAATAATAATAATAATAATAATAATAATAATAATAGTGTATGTCCAAGGGTGTGGTTACAGAAGCGGTTGCGTTTCAACTTTCAGTTTTTCTTCCTAAGTATTACAATTACTGTCACTCTCTGTGGCGAGGCTTGACAGCTGTGTTTTGATAACAGCCAAAGCTGGTGAGAGGGATTTTGATATGTGAAAGTTTTAGATGATAGTTCGATTCTACTTTAAGGATGATAAATTGTATTTAACTGTGCTTATAAAAGTAGCCAGATGCGCCCTCGATGTTGTTTGTTTTTATTTTAAATATTTGGTTTGATGTCAATTATTTCGTAGCCTAAATTATTATTATTATTATTATTATTATTATTATAACTATTATTATTATATTATTATTATTATCATTATTATTATTATTATTATTATTATTATTATTATTATTATTATTATTATTATTATTATTATTATTTTTATTATTATTATTAACTAAACTGCAACTCTAGTTGGAAAAGCATGATGATATTAGCCAAAGGCCTTCAACAGGGAAAATAGCACATCGATGAAAGGAAATGAAAAAAGAAAATAGATAGAATTGCTTGCCAGAGTGTACAGCCGACCAAGAGAACTCTAACCCAAGGCAATGGAAGACCATGATACAGAGGTTATGGCACTACCCAAGACTAAAGAACATGGGTGGTTTGATTTTGGGGTACCCTTCTCCTAGAAGAGCTGCTGACCATAGCTAAGAGTCTCTTCTACCCTTACCAGAAGAAAAGTATCCACTGAACAATTAAAGTTCTGTAGTAAACCCTGAATGAAGATTATTTTTTTTTCTTATTTCATTGTCAGGTGTAAGAGAAAAAAGGAGAATGTGTAAGGAATAGGCCAGACTATTCGTTTTATGTACAGGCAAAGGAAAAATTAACCTTAACCAGAGAGGTATCTAAAGTAGTACTATCTGGCCAGTCAAAGGACTCAATAACTCTAGCAGTAGTATCTCAACGGGTTGCTGGGGTCTTTATTCAGATCGTGAACATAATAAGAAAAAAAAAATTTGCTTGGGAAGTTTTCAAAAGTTTTATTAGAAGTGTTTATTTTTTTTTAGTTTCTTCCGGATTAGATTTTGTAGAAATTTAAACTTGTATCGATTACTTTTTAAAAGTTGATTATATCTGTCAATCCGAATCTTTATATGTTAAGAATGTTTTGGTTTTTTGGGCTGAATACTGCTCGGATTTTTATTCCACAAAATGTTGGAAAATTGCTTATAGGAATTTCTTCCTATTAAGAGAGAGAGAGAGAGAGAGAGAGAGAGAGAGAGAGAGAGAGAGAGAGAGAGAGAGAGAGAGAGTGAGATAATTACCCTCATTACATTAATTGATGTGTAAAGTGTGAGCACATTTTCTGACAATGGTCCAGAGGAGTTTGCCAAGGCTTTGGCCTTACTGGATTCCTTCCATCAGTACAAATGACTGACAGAGTTGATGATCCCGAATGAAATTCCTGGCCGTCTTTCTAGCTGTTCTAGATGTTTTGTGAAGGATTCTTTGGTAAACGATTATTTGTTTAAGCAATTGGTTTTCAAAAACTTCTTTTTCGAATATTTTGTATTTCGATTAATTTTGAGTTCAATTGTTTTTCGAAAGCTGCCTATTCGATATATTGCATT
>NC_090727.1:101364280-101366780 GCF_036898095.1 Palaemon carinicauda | reverse complement strand
CTTCTGTTGTTATAATAGATCAATTTCTCTTTTTGATGGGCATTTGCTTCTTCTTCTTTGACCCATTAGGGAATTCATTATCAATTCTATTAGCAGTTCTTACACCAGAGCCACTCACTGAAATTCATGCTTTTTCAGCTCCATCTGCTTTCCTGTATGAACATTCTCTCCAGTCATTTCCTCGCTTTTCTTTTGACCTCAAAATTAATACTGGAATACTAAGGAAGCTTTTCCTTGAATTATTCATTACTTCCTGAAAAACTTTTAACAAACAATTTCTGTCTTAGTCTCCTTTTTAAAATATTCCAAGAATCATTTGATATCCATGGTTTTCTCCTTATAATTACATGTCCCCAAAACTTCATTTTCTACGGACTGATTATATACAGTATATATATATATATATATATAATATATATAATATATATATATATATTATATATATATATATAATATAGATTGAAAACCAAGTGTTAATTGTTTGAATAATAGTAAACATTAAATGTGTTTTATTAGAGTACTGTGTAAAGAAAAATATATCAGCACTTATATGATGGTTGTTAGGAAGAAATTTTTATTTCGGAATAGCAAGTCCTGGTTTATTTATGTCATCCGTCTTCCATTAGATTTTGGTGTAGAGAGAGAGAGAGAGAGAGAGAGAGAGAGAGAGAGAGAGAGAGAGAGAGAGAGAGACCCTATATCAGGGGTTGTATTAATATGATCATATTCAAGATTGATTAGGTTGCCTAGCGTCGCAAGCACTAAGGTCATTGACACTAGGCGGCTTCATAACTGCCAGGGTCACTGACGCCTCAAGGTAGAATGAAACGCATTAAAAGATTGTTTAATCATCACATATCCCTAAAGACGGAGAGCATTTTGGAACGGTTATGTCAGAGTATTTTTTTCATCTCAAAACTTCTGATATTATTATGTAAATTCATAAGAAATTAGACATAATTGAATTTTTATACGCTTATTTTTCTAATTAGAATTTCTTTCACAGTCAAAAAACGAAACATATTTTACTAAATGATTCCCAATTTAATTTCAATGAATATTTGATTGTATCAAGTTGAATATCGTATTTTCCATCACACTCATTTCAATATTATTTTCATTTAAAGTAAAAATTATTTTGTTATTAAAACTATTAATAGATATAATATTAATGTCTACTGACTCAAAATATTGTATAACATTCTCATCATCTTCTTCTTTGTCTGCAACTCCTTGCACTTCTATGTGGGGTCGATGTTTCTGGTCAGCTTTCTCCATCTACCTCTGTCCCACACCTCATCACCGGTTAATCCCTTTGATCGAAGGTCATCCTTGATACAGTCCATCCACCTTCGCTTTGGTGTCCCTCTCCTTCTCGTTTCCTGTACCTCCATTTCCATCACTCTCCTCCCAACATACTGTTTATCTCTTCTCATGACATGACCATACCCCCTCGGTCTACTTTCTTGGATCTTATCTGATAGTTTTCTAAATCCTGTGGTACCACTAATTACCTCATTCCGTATCTTATCTCTTCTTGTCACCCAACACATCCATCTCAACATTCTCATCTCTGCCTATACACAACAATTAACAATTGTATCATAAATAGTAGTCTTGCTATTTGCTATTTTTTAATAGAAAATAGGTATCAGAAGCTAATTTTGCACACACACACACACACACACACACACATATATATATATATATATATATATATATATATATATATATATATACACATAAATAAATATATATATATAATATATATATATATATATATATATATATATATATATATTTATATGTGTATATATATATATATATTATATATATATATATACAATTTCTACCTCATACTTGGGATCGAACGCTGGCCCCTTCTAATGAAAGGCCAGGTTGAAACCAACATTGCCACGAGAGGCCGTAAAAGAAGTCGGAACCTAACTGCTACCCCAGCAGATCAGGATTTACCTGGCTTGACATCAGTCTCTTACCAGCGAGTTTTCCCCGATGCAAAAACCCTTCCACCTTGTTAATTAGAGTATCTCCACTCAGAAAGGGTGTGTGTGTGTAACATATATATATATATATATATATATATATATATATATATATATATATATATATATATATATATATATATAGAGTGTGTGTAAGTGTGTGTGTTCAGATTTTTGTGAGGGTTGGTATAATACTAATTTTAAAAGTATAAAGTTCATTACCGAAAAGAAATTCATAAGGTTCTAATCTTTGTCAGGCAGTCTCCAACACACAGTCTCGTTTATAGAAGCTAAGATCTTCCCAGATTCCTGTCTAACTTTTAGAAGAAGTGAAGTAGACTTCTAAGAGGATTGGAAAGGAATGGTTTTAATGTGAGTTACAAGACGGTATTATAGTAAAACCATTCTGTCGCGGCCACTGAGACGATTTCTGTTCCCCTGCACAGCGTACCCATGTCAAAATATTTCGACCACTTTAAGGAAAAATGAACACTGCG
>NC_090727.1:101329280-101359280 GCF_036898095.1 Palaemon carinicauda | reverse complement strand
TTTTCAAAATCTCTTTGGTTAGTAACATGGTCTTTATAATATATCGTCTTGGCTTTTGTTGATGGCCTTTTCTATGACGTACGTCCGGTAGAATAGCTGGGCGAGTTGTTTACGAATGATTTCAAATTCTTTACTTGGGTAGGCTTGTGAACAGATTCTCAAACCTCCAAGAAATAGATTACAAGCTACTCCAATTTTTACTGAAATGTCGTGATAACTAAACAAATGATTGTAGGAAATAGAGAAAGTTGGTTTTCTATACACAGTGAAATTATACCTTGTCGATTCCCTTATAATTATTAAGTCCAAAAAAGCTAATTCTCCATCTTTTTCCCATTCCGTTTTAAATTTTATACTATATTTTTCCCATTCCGTTTTAAATTTTATGCTAGGGACTAGGGAATTTAGATTACTGAAAAATATATTAAATTGCCCCAGCTATCATCCCAATATGTGAAAATGTCATCAACATAGCTTTTCCAAACCATGTTCGTAGGTTTAATTGTTGTTAAAATTTTTGTATGTGCTTAGATGTGGTGCAGAAGAGAAGAAACGTATGATGGTCGGTTTGCTAAAGACGAGATGGCTGAAGGGAATTTGCTTGTAGAAGTAGGAAGGGCAAGAACAACTGTTTGGCGGTAATAGTAGATGTTGTTGAGTTTAGAAATAAGGAGATTTAATTGTTGGTACTTGATTCTAGAAAGTGACATATGGAGTTAAAATCAGGTTTTAACTCTACTTTTCCCTGGGAGGTTTTAAAGCAATCTCTTTTCAAGGGAAATTTCCAATGATGTATATTTCCATTTTTCAAAGGATGTTTTTATCTTTACCTTTTTCCTGGGAAGGTTTCTCCCCTCATCCATTTTCAACGGAAATTTGTAGCACAAGTTTTTCCAGTTAAGGTTTCACTTCAGCCTTAGTACTTTTACAAGGTATAGTTTCCTTTCGGAAGGTTTCAACCGAACCAATTTTACGGGTGTTATTCTCAACTCAAAGAAGAGAGCGTATAACTAATGTATATATATATATATATATATATATATATATATATATATATATATATTCATATATATATATATATATATATATATATATATATATATATATATATATACATACATATATATATATATATATATATATATATATATATATCATTCCAAGTAATGAAAACTATATACTTCCGATAAATGCCATGATGATGATGATGATCATCATCATCCGATATGATTATTAAGCGTTAAAGGCAGCGAACGGAAAATGTAATTTTCTTTATTCGATGTGTAGCGAAACTGTTTTGTTGATTTCCATTCAATAAAGTAATACAAAAGTCACATTCTGTGGTGTCGTCTCTTCAACTTTTCGCTTTTTAATATATTTAAATAACCAAAGAAAAGAAGCAAATAATGCCTGTATGGACCATTATTATTATTATTATTATTATTATTATTATTATTAAGCTACAACCCTAGTTGGAAAAACACAATACTAATAGCCCGGTGAGGAAAGAAAATAATGAAATAAATAAACTACAAGTTAAGTAATGAGTAATTACTATAAGATATTGTAAGAACAGTAACAACATTAAAATAGGTCTTTCATATATAAACTATCAAGGGAGAAGAATTATACTATCTAGATATTCATTCTGTAAAGTCTAAACTAGATCTCCTCTCAGTATTTTTCGTTTTTGTCCTTCCATCATCTCGAGTTTTCCCAACAAGGTCACTGAATATATTCTGTATTTAAATGGAACTCCTTTAGTATACAGGAGCTGATTCCTGTGGCTTTTAGATGTTTGAGTAAAATGCTCTCTCTCTCTCTCTCTCTCTCTCTCTCTCTCTCTCTCTCTCTCTCTCTCTCTCTCTCTCTCTCTCTCTCTCTATGATGATACCATATGCTACTGCTGAGACCTGTGTATGCCATATAATTTAAAAATTAAATTTCTGTCTGAAGGAAAATTAACCTCTATAATCTGCGAATAATAAATTTAAAATTTCTAATTTTACGCTTCAGACTTTAGATATTTCTGGTTTTGTATTTAGGCACTAATATTCAGGTTTTCTTGGCAGACATATATATACCGGAATTCTCAGAGTTACAAGGATTCTGCGTAGACTCCTTTTGCTTATGAGTAAAGCGAATTAGTTTAGATATTGACAGGTATTATGATCTCGTCTGATATATTCTTGCATTAGTTTACAATGTTACTGTTCACTACATCTGCTGAAAGTCTGTTCCATGTAATTGATATTTTGCATGTAAAGTAACTACAAAATTGAGTGGTGTTGCATTTTTTAAATTCCAGTTTGTATACGATACCTCTGGACTAATTTGTGCAATTCGTGAAGAGGTTGTTGCAAAGAAGGAAAAATATGCGTATTTTAGCTTGTTTACTTATATGTAAAATTGCTGTTTTATTGATATGTCATAAAAGAAAGAGTGAAATGAAAGGCTGAAGGGCCCGAAGCCTCGTTAATGGGACGACCTTTCTTTTTTATTCTTAATATTGGCCTATGACATCAATAGACAAAGACATATTGACATTGCTTTAATGTCATAGACAATATACTCAAACTTTCTTTTTTTTATTGAACATGCCTGAGGCCTTTTTCTGCAGTGGACTAGACACGGCTACATTTGTTGTCATTTGTTTTATATGTTTTGAATGGGAATAACAACTAACCTTGAATAGCTACATACGTTTCATTATTACATATTTTTAATTATCAACGTTTCTTTTGTTTCACCATTTCTCATTCTTTCGTCAGTTCATTAATCAAGCTACGTACACGCAACCCTAAAATATAAACTTAGCTTATCAAACTCAGATTCCACGGGGAAAAAGTTTTCATAATGAAAACAATTCTTTGTAGGAAAAAAACCCAAAGTAAATAGGGATGAATTGGGAAAGGCGAATTGCCAATGTGTGGAGGAAGAAAGTTGCAGCTCATGTTTCAAGTTTCTTAATTTAACCGGTTAGAAGGATATGATGGGAATTGCGTTGCTTTTAATGGTTCCTTCTTCTCCACTCCTGTTTAGAGTTTAATTGATGAGGGAGGGTAACCACTCTCTCTTGCTCTCTCTCTCTCTCTCTCTCTCTCTCTCTCTCTCTCTCTCTCTCTCTCTCTCTCTCTCTCTCTCTCTCTCTCTCTTCGAACCTTTACCTTCTGTTTGTGTGTTGGCTCATAAGCGGGAGAAATAAGCAACATAGAAGTAGTCTACGGTATTTCACATCGACTTTGATGTCGAACATATATACACCTGATCAGCACTGAAGTCACCCTTCCACCCAAGCTAGCACCAAGGAGGACCAGGTATTAGCTGCAGGTAATCTGCACCCTATGCTTTTGTGCTTCTGCCTCAGAAATTAGTGTGTTATTACAATAGTACTACTTGGTTTTTTATCCTGCTTCATTGTGGAACTTAGATATTTTGTTCGTGTAAAATCTTCGGCTGACGAGCTAAACATTACTATAATCATCGTTAATTGGTCGATTTTTAAGTGGACTGGAATTCAAATACCCGGAATTGTTGGAATGATTGGATTTTTGTTTAGCCTAAATCTCATAAAAGGATCTAGTAACCAGTATTAGGGTCGTCCAGTTTGTCAACTTTTTGTATTCTCATAAAGACAGGGATTCGCAAAAACTATTGCACTAGTCTCCTGGCTTGTGCAGTGGTAGCGTGTTTGCCTAACATTCGTATGGCTGCAGATCGATCCCAGCCTGGGACCGTGAATTTAATCTGTTTACTGGGGAGGCCACTGCTTTGGTTGGGCACCACGTTTAGAGTGGGGGAATTGGGCTTGCCCGGCTGACGTTCTGGTGAGCATTGATTCTGATGAGTCGGGAACTGCAACCAGACACCTTTAACATATATGTTACTTTGATTTTATTATTTCTAATATTTTTAAATATGTTTTAACGTAGGTCTACACAGTAGACGTTTAACCTTTTGCAATTCATATTTTTATTGAAGTCAAAGAATTAACCACAATTGGAGTTCATCTTGAATATATAATAACGTCCTCTGTTTATAAAAATAATAATGATATAGATATTAATGTCATAAGGATAATCTCTTTTGTGTATTGAGTGTGTTTTATCCGTCGATGTTTTACCTTTTAGTTTTTTACTTTTTTTTCTGTCTTTGGTCCAATATGAGTTCGGTAAATTTTATTGTATTATTTGTTTTTGTTTTCAAACAGGTGCAACCTCTGTTACTTTGTTTAGAAATATACAGAAGGAGACAGGAATTCCTGGTATATCTCGCTCTGAGGAATTACACCCAGCCACACCCTTGCAACGCCGCGAGTTCTTATGTTTAGCCCAGGACCCTGGGTCCTGGTTTAGCCCAGACCACCATATTTTTGGTTACTCAACGCGAAATAAAGGTATGGTAGGGTGAACTTCTTTGGAGCTAGGTGTACCAGGGACTCTTGAGTCCAACTTTGCATATTCAGAATGTTGATAAAATTCAGTAATAAATAACCGTAATATTTTCAAATAACCACAAGATAAACCCCTTTTATACGCACACAGACTTGGCGAATGGTACAGAATGTGAAACATTTCTTCCAATTGGAGATATCTTGTGTTACGTATTTCAAGAAAAACTCCGGAGTCCATGAAAAGGATATTTTTTAATTCGTAAGGGTTTGGCAAAGGAAAGATAAGAAATAAAATATTATATGTGAGCTCTTTGTTATCAGCTCTTTTCACATTAGCCAGTCAATAGTTCCTTAATCGGCCTTCCAATTATATTCTGGGGTAGGTTTATCCTCTTGATGCATCTGATAATGATGGATGTAGTTGCTTTGGTTTCCTTTAAGAATTTGATTTGTTTTCTGTTCCTTGGACCCTATCATAATGGTGGGTCAGTTATGATCAGTCCATAGCTTGACGTCGTGAGATGTTGATTCGCAGATAAATCCGATGGGTAACGAATCGTCTGTGATTGATTGTCTCTTGTTACTTAATCATTTGTTTGGTTTAAGTTTTTCTAGGAAGAGAAATTGACATACATTTAAATAATTATTTTACTCGATTTTTTAATACCAACTTATTTTTATAAAACTAAGAAATAAAAACTATTGGTTTGTTTTTCTCAGGGTAGGAAGAAAGATGGATATACATTTAGATAATTGTTTCACTCAGTTTTTATACTAAATTATTCTTATAGGAATAAGAACTGCCAGTGGTAGATAAGCAAATCAATAAATTGCTTGTACGCAGAGACACTGAAGGCCGCACAAACACACACAGTTAACAAATATGTCATGTTTAAGCTGCTTTGTCGTTCCCAGAACCTTTTACGTTTTCAAGGCTTGCTATTCTCTCTGGCATCTGTTGTTTAATTCTTTCAGCAATTACTGTCTTTTTAAAAAGGACTCTTTTTAACATACAGACTAATTAGAAGAGGTAGATAAAAGGGTGAACCTCATTAATAGAATGGAACAAAGAGTTAATTCCCGGCTAATGGGAATTTGGTGTTTATGGCTGACCTTGAAAAGAGCGAATAATGGGTGTCATTAAACTGTTGTGAATTGCTTGAAATGGTTTTTATCAGATCGTTGAGTTAACTGTGCAAGAGGTTAATGAATTCTTCTCCTCTGCTATAATCTAAATCATTGCAGAAATCAACTGATAAGAGTTATATGCTGAATTATAATCCAGTTATTGTATCTCTGATAACAAATAGGATATTTCTCATCGTGTTTTTTATTCAACATTGTATTTTTCATCGTAATTAATGCAATGCTTCTTGCTAATTTGGTTACAAAGCATTCTTTGAATTGTCACACACTTTGATTGATATTTTCATTTCAATGAGGAATGTTTTTTTTTTTTTTTTCCTTTTTTATAGCTGTTATGATATCCTCATAGATGGTTATGTAGACCTTCTTTCCCCTGTCATCTCATTTGTGACCCAGTAGTGGGATTGCACAATAAGGTCCCCCCCCCCCCATCCCTTCTTTTCGTTTATTCCGTCAACGATATTATTGAAGAAAGTCTCCACGTATGTTTTTACTGTAACACTATGCCTTTGGTTGTGTCATTTGTCTGTTGTATTTTTATATACCTCTTTGTTGACGTCTCGTAGGATTATATACAGGAGAGGGGGTTCCCAGCCCCCTCGTCCCGTCCCTTTCAGTCGCCTCTTACGACACGCAGGGATAACGTTGGCGCTATTCTAATTGTTTTTATGCCCCCGCGGCCACAGGGGGCAACGTAGAGAGTAGAGGTCCCCTATTGGTTTTGTTTCATTTGTTGATGTTGGCTACCCCCAAAATTGGGGGAAGTGCCTTGGTATATGTATGTATGTATGTATTTCTATATACCAGTAAGCACTAATGCACATCAGTTCAGATGGGGAGTCATTTTATTTGATTTTGCATTGAATGGAAGTAATTCAATTAGGTAATTTTCACTATTGAAAGCCTATGAATTTCATAATTTTTGCAGTGAATGTAAGTTATTCAATCGTCTTTATTCTTCAGCTTGTCTGATAAACTAGGCGTTATGAATACTTTGTTTCTTGTTCTGGTTAGGTATTTGAAAAATTGTTTTTGTATATACCACTTACTGCAAATTTGCAAGATACTTAATCCATATGGAATTCTGAATCTTTATTTTATACTTGCACTTATGCACGTCACATTTTCTTAGCAACGACTCATTTTCTGAGTCTTTGTTTATGAAGTTTCTCTTCAATGTTTGTTCTCAAACCATAACATTATGTTGATTTATAGAAGAATCGATGGTGAATTCAAGTAATTTGAATGCGTGCATTGTTTAGACATTAAAAACTTATATTCACTTATCGTTTAATGGTGTAACCTGGTTTCGCCCAAGTGTTAGAAATATTGCTGAATTTCTTTTACATTGGTTTATGATCTTCCAGTTCCCACGATCTCTACCCTCGAAGCCCATTTTCCTAATAGATATGATTTGAAGGATTCCATTTGTTGATCCTGGCCTCAATCTCAATGGTGTCAATATTTGGTTATCATTTCAGGTGATCAAGTTAAGTATTTGGGACTGGTTTCTTTGGAGAGTATGCTGAGAACTACAGCGCTACTTTTAATAGGACTAAGACCTTGATTGGGTTGTACCAATGTTACTTTTAGGATTTTTGTAGAACTACAAAGAAACACGAAAAATATAAATCAAAACTTGTTAATCATAATCCCAAAATATTTTTTTTTCTTTTTTCTCTAATAATATAGAAATCCTAATCAACTCCAAACCAGAAGCTAAGCTTTTCCTAAAAGAAGCAAATATTCTTAGTTTAATGAAAAATCACTTTCCTTGGAAAGCCAATCCAAATTCTGATTAAATGTTTCCATAATTAAATTATATAGAAGGCTCAAAACTTTAGATTATTAATTAATGTATATCAATTGCATTCACGAACTGACAAAGCTACTGCAACGTTCAAGGCAATACTTCCTCTTCGCAGGGTTGTAAGGTTCGCAATAAGGCGGATGGTCTTTTATGGAGGGCCCCATTCATACCATATAACGCTAACGCTTGACTGCTTAAGACCTCTCTCTCTCTCTCTCTCGTTAATGTACGGTAAAGGGACTCTTCCGATAGCTCCAGTGGTAGGCCTTTCTATTAAATTGGTTTATGGTCGATAGCCCCTTTAGACCATTAAGAGTGTTAGGAATATTTTTTTTGTATCGCCAGTTGTCGATTTTGTTGACTTTTTCGTTGATTTGCTCTGTTATAGTATAGATGAAAAGAGCGCTTTTAAAGTTTGATGAGGTTTTATAACTATTACTAGAAGCAATTTTTTTCTAGTTTGGAAATTGACAAAAGCAATTAGGTTTATAAGAATATAACACAAAAGGGTTTAATAAAACGGAGTCTGCTGTTGTTTTTGGTCTAAATATTTGTTAAAAGAAAGTCATTGTATATTGAAGAAGTAGACGTAGGGAATGTCACAAATATTTTGAGAAATATGACTTGGCGATGAAAGAATAATGTACACGCGCGCGCGCGCTCCATTGTATATTAACGATCAAGGCATCAGGCGTAAAACTGGAATTATTGAAAAAGTCTGCTGGCATGTCCATGGACCTGGTGAGGATACTGGACTTTGTGAACTTAATAAGAGATTTGTTAGATTAGGGTCTATTTGGTCATTTTAGCTTGAAGGATTTCACTGGATATCCATTTATATTGAAGAAGTAGTAACAGTTTAAACAGCTTTTTGTGTTTGTATTGTTTTTCATTTCTGATAGGACGTACAGTATTCCATTGAACTAAATATGCAAAATCTCATTATTTTAGCAGAGGATTCTTGTGAATGTGACCAGAATTAACATTAAATATTTTGGGGGGAAGAATGAACAAAATTAATTCACATAGGGGTTGTTGTTTAAGGATAAGAGATTATAGAACCATGAAAGAAGAGATGAGTCACAGAGTAGTTGGTAGTTTGTTGAGTCAACTCCCCCTTAATATCTAGGATGAGAAGGTTTGGAAAAGTGTGGAATCGTCCCTGCCTGGCGTTCTGCCGGACTTGGGTTCTAGACCTGCTCAAGCTCAATAGCTTCTTATAGTGTTTGCAACCTCACCATCGTTCTGATCTAAGGATGGAAGTTTAGGGGAGCCTATAGGTCTACCTGCTAAATCATCTGCAGCCATTGCCTTGCCCTCCCTGGTCCTAGCTTGGGTTAGTCTCTAGGACATTTTCCTCCTAGCTAGGACATTATTCTTTGAGCTTTTAAATGTGGAGACGGGTGAAAAAAGGGTAAGCCTTTTCACCACCGTTTTTTATGTGTATGGAATGGGTGACGCCATGTAATAAAAAGGACTCGATAAAAACTGTTTAGGTTAATGAGGAAGGAGGAATATAAATTGTGGCACATAGATGGATTAAGTAAAATATTAGAACTTAGTGATATAAATATCATGGAAGTAAGACAGTGTTTTAATTGAAAGAGGATTGAAGCGAAACGCCCAAGCGTATTGTATATGCGCCTGAAACATCAACAAAGTTTTCTTTACACTTCATCTTTGATTTAGCTATAGAATCTCCCGTATATGATAAGGAGCAAGTGTCTTGACACTTTATATATATATATATATATATATATATATACATACACACATATATTATTTCTTTCTGTAAACACTGAGCTGCATTATCAGATGCATAACTACTTGGTCTCTCCCCGTCTCTTGGATATATATACATATATTTATATATATATATATATATATATATATATATATATATATATATATATTAATATACAGTATATATATAATATATATATATATATATATATATATATATATATTACATGCATACATACTTATACCAAGGCACTTCCCCCAATTTTGGTGGGTAACCGACATCAAACAAATGAAACAAATAAGGGGACCTCTCCTCTCTACGTTCCTCCCAGCCTGACAAGGGACTCAACCGAGTTCGGCTGGTACTGCTAGGGTGCCACAGCCCACCATCCCCCGTTATCCACCACAGATAAAGCTTCATAACGCTGAATCCCCTACTGCTACTACCTCCGCGGTCATCCAAGGCACCGGAGGAAGCAGCAGGGCCTATCGGAACTTTGTCACAATCGCTCGCCATTCATTCCTAATTCTAGCACGCTTTCTTGCCTCTCTCACATCTATCCTCCTATCACCCAGAGCTTCCTTCACTCCATCCATCCACCCAAATCTTAGCCTTCCTCTTGTACTTCTCCCACCAACTCTTGCATTCATCACCTTCTTTAGCAGACAGCCATTTTCCATTCTCTCAACTTGGCCAGACCACCTCAACACATTTATATCCACTCTAGCTGCTAACTCATTCCTTACACCCGTTCTCATACACCAGCCATAATCCTTAGACATTTCATCTTAAACACATTCATTTTTTGTCTCTTCGTCACTTTATTCCCCACAACTCCAATCCATACATCACAGTTGGTACAATCACTTTCTCATACAGAGCCCTCTTTACATTCATGCCCAACCCTCTATTTTTTACTCCTCCCTTAACTGGCCCCAACACTTTGCATCCTTCATTCACTCTCTGACGTGCATGTGCTTTCACTCCACCATTTGCTGCAACAACAGACCCCAAGTACTTAAACTGATCCACCTTCTCAAGTAACTCCATTCAACATGACATTCAACCTCGCACCACCTTCCCTTCTCGTACATCTCAAAACCTTACTCTTACTCACATTAACTCTCAACTTCCTTCTTTCACTCAGCCTTCAAAATTCTGTCACTAATCGGCCAAGGTTCTCTTCCGTGTCTACAACCAGTAAAGTATCATCCGCAAACAACAACTGATTTACCTCCCATTCATGGTCATTCTCGTCTACCAGTTTCAATCCTCGTCTAAGCACTCAAGCATTCACCTCTCTCACCACTCCATCAACATACAAGTTAAACAACCACGGCGACATCACACATCCCTGTCTCAGCCTCACTCTCACCGGAAACCAATCGTTCACTTCATTTCCTATCATAGACATGCTTTACTACCTTTATAGAAACTTTTCACTGCTTGCAACAAGCTTCCACCAACTCTATATAACCTCATCATATTCCACATTGCTTGCTTCCCTATCAACTCTTATCATACGCTTTCTCCAGATCATAAACGCAACATACACCTCCTTACCTTTTGCAAAATATTTCTCGCATATCTGTCTAACAGTAAAAATCTGATTCATACAACCCCTACCTCTTCTAAAACCACCCTGTACTTCTAAGATTGCATTCTCTGTTTTACCGAATGTTGAGGATAAATGGGACGCAGGTATAATTGTTGTTGCAGGTGTTGAGGTGCCGGTGATGGGAGATGAGAATGAGAGAGAGATTGCAAGAGACGAAGTGAGGAGATCACTAGATGAAACGAGAGTAGGAAAAGCATCTGGTATGGATGGTGGGAGAGCTGAGATGTTGAAGAAAGGGGGTGTGACTGTACTTGAATGGTTGGTGAGATTGTTTAATGTGTGTTTTGTGTTGTCAATCGTACCATTAGATTGGGTTTGTGCGTGTATTGTACAACTATGTAAGGGTAAGGGAGATGTGCATGAGTGTTGTAATTCTAGGGGTATTAGTTTGTTGAGTGTAGTTGGAAAAGTCTGTGGGAGAGTACTGATTAATAGGATTAAGGATATATATATATATATATATATATATATATATATATATATATATATATATATATATATATATATATATATATATATATATGTATATATATTTCTTTCCGGTCACAATGAGCTGCATTCCCAGACGTATAACTACTTAGAGTCTCCCCGTCCCTTGGGTAGATGGTAGAGGGAGTGGTCATACCTTGGTGAGATTGGGTACCGTGAGGGGAGCACTTGGAAACCACAACTGCCGTGTTGTAGTTAGGAAAGGGGGAGAGGTAGGAAGGGTTGAATCTGTGTATGTGTGCGGGAAAGCACATATCTCTAAATATTTAGCCGTTTTTTATGACGAGTCGCATAAACTAGAATGATTATGATAATAACCATACACCCTTCCTATTTTAAACAACTTCATGCCCTACCGAGGTTGAAGTTACTAGCTTAGTGTCCTGCTTAATGGGAGTTCAGTGAGCTTGGATACTGACGGCATCTGTCTCTTTGAAGTCGCCGACAGTTGTTTAAAATCCAGTCCAAGCCAATCTCTAGGTTTGCTGGATTCAATCGATCAGAAAACGCCTTACCGAGCAAGATATATCTGTCGGTAGTTCGTGATTGTTTAGTACAGTATTTATTCTGGTAGATTTTTTTAATATTTGTGAAAAGTCAATGGAATTATGGATATGGTATATTTCTGAGTCCCAAAAAAGGCGGTTGAATAATTCTTTCGATGTACATAAAGGCTGTACACTTGATTAATAGAAATACAACGAAACTTCCTTTACTTATAAAGAATCAAGATAACGTAATTTAAATCTGCTAACATGCTCGAGAACTAAACGTTAAAAACCTGGTTAAATGAATGAGCATTAAAGTGAAACTTGTCAAAACAGTAACAAGGTTACTGGTAGTGAATACCAGTAAGTTGATCCGACGTGAGTATTTCGTTGCTGGGGAAGATATTGATCCTGCAAGACAGGTTGTCACCATTATCTCCTTAAAACATTGCTTTGATTCATTGAACTTGTTACATGCGTCGGCAATGGGGCCAGATTGGTTGATTTTGAGTTTTTTAGCGTCCTGACTAGTCATTGACGCCGATATCGTTTGATATAAATAAAGAATGAAAGGAAATTCAATTTCAAACCATAAAAGCAATGTCCTTATAAAAGATAAATAGCTTTCAGAAGATCTGTTTCTGAAATAAGTCTGAAAATACTGCTTGCCTAGTACAACACATCCTGCCCAAGATTCTTGGCAAGGATGAACCTGATATTATGCTTGCCAGAGTTTTATGTTTGTTCTTTTTTGGAATGGATAAGAGTCGGATTTAATTTTCAAAGAAATTTGATTATAAATTTGGTAGAAAGGACCTAATGCTTGTGAGTATATCGGCATCGCATTTATCCCCATATTTTACTTGCTAAGCTACAACGTAGTTGGAAAAGCAGGATATTATAAGCTTAAGGGCTCCAACAAGGAAAACTAGTACAAAGAGGAGAGGAAATACGGAAATAAACATCAAAAGAAGTAATGAACCATTAAAATAAATTATTTTAAGAACAGTAATAACATTTAGATATATCTTTCATATATAAACTATAAATACTTCAAGAAAATATAAGAGTGAGAAGAGCTGCTTGCCATAGCTAAGGAATCTCTATCTATATCTGAATAATGAGATTTATACCCAAGTGAAATGGGTTCTTCCCTCTCATCCTTTAGTGTCTGTGATAACATTTTCATGGGAAATTTTGTCACTCTGAGCATGCACATTTTAGGCCTATAGTATATATTAGATATTTATGCGATGAGCTGTTGCGCGTGGATGTGGATTCGTACATGTATCTCGTGCTGTTCTATTTCTAGCTAACAGCAAACTTAAGGTGTTGCGTTCTTTATGACATCATCCGTATGATTTTTATTAGTATACTCAGGACCCACAAGTGGATCCTGAGTATAACAATACACTTCTTTTTGCAAAAGATAACAGCAGAATCAAAATATAAGAAAGTATATCTGTAGCTCTTATGTCCATAATGGTTAGCAATCATGAGTGATATGTAGCACTAAAATTATTAACAAAACATCTAATAATGTATTTGTTTTTATGGTATTTCAGCTTTTATGCTCAGTTTAGTGAACTTCAAATCTTTGCCAATAATAATGCCGGATCTTCCTTTTGGTCCACACTTTCTATTTCATTACCCAGATGTGAGTAATATGTTTGGGGGTTACCATAACCTATGTGCATAACTTTGCATTACCAACAGTTGAAAAACATGTGCCTTTTTCCGGGCCATTCACCAACCAAATTAGATCCTCTCGTGGGGCTTTTCTTTTACGTCTTCGGAGTTCGCAGCCTTTATGTCTAGTTTAGTATCGCCGGAGAGAGAGAGAGAGAGAGAGAGAGAGAGAGAGAGAGAGAGAGAGAGAGAGAGAGATTTCAAATTGAATAAAGTATTATTTAAGGTAGAAGAAGATAATTACAGTATATTCTAAAATGAATAGTGAATTTTTCAAGGATCACGAGTGCCTTAATTTATTTTTTTTTTCCCTTTGAGTTTGCATCTGTGATGTTATTTACCTTTTTATACATTTTGTTTTAACAATATACTTCATGTATGATAACGAATGTGTCATGTATTCTGAATAATGATAGTTATGATGAAAACTGAGATGGGACGCATGATTGATGTCGAAGAGCGAGGACGCCTCAAATGAGACAATATAGTTTTTACATTTAAATGTGAATCCAAGAGCTCCTGCATTTTCTTTTATTATGCATTTTTGTTCGCTGGTAATTATGAGCCATAATTGCAAAGTTGTCGAACTTACAAAGCTCTCCTAAAAAGGGAAATGTTGAAAGTAAATAGAGTAGGTCAATCGTAGATGATGGATGGTAAAGTACTAGGTAAAAAAGCCCAACATTATTTCATGTATTTGCAGGAGACAAATTGCCTCCAAAGTAATCGGCGTGGAATGCGCATTGTTTCCTCCACCAACGAAGTTGGAAGGAGGTTCTGTTTTTGGCCCTGTTTGTGTTTGTTTGTGAACAGCTTTCTGGCCACAATTTTAATTGCAGAGTAATGAAAATTGAGGGATTAATTTTTATGTAAAAAGTTGTAAATAAGTAAATTTTTAAAGTTCAAGGGCATGGTAAAGAGAAATGTTCAGTTCACGTAATCAGCCATAATTTTGGACATCGATTTCACAGAGACTTCAAACCTGATTCATATTTGAGTGTACGAAAGGTCAAGCTAAAGGTTTAGAAATAAGCTGCCTCGGCGGAGGTCTGCGCCTTGCTGAGCCCCCCTCTAGGTTTTTTTTTTTTTTTTTTTTTGATCCTCATATTCGTTTTTATCGTATGTATTACATCTCATTTGTATTCAATACTCTAATATACATCTGCTGTGTATATGAAGTTCCCTTAATTAAAGTTGGCTTTTCATTCCCATTTCGTATTCCACCCTCTGGTTCCATTGAGAGTTTCTGTGAAACCCAAAATGAGTTTTCTGTGCAGGTAATATTGGCTGCTGCTTCGCAACCCTTTTGTGTCTTGGAAAAATCATTTAACTAGAATCCTGTCAGGCAGGATATCTGTAAGGGGGAAGATACGTACGTGCACATAATGAAGACATCTGCTCTCTTAGGGACTAAATATAGGATAAATGAGAGATGAATCGGTGTATTGTTAAAAACATTTGGTTGGAGACATATATTTTTGCAGTTATTGTATTTTTCTAAAGATAAAAGACTGGAAGAGATACAATCTTATACAGTGAATAGATATGTAATCTTGTGGACTGATATTTTAGCAACTACATATTTTTATATAGTGTTTAAAGTTAGTAGCGGAATGCTGCGGTGCACATTGGATGTTATCAAAGACTATTTTTAATACCCTTTTGGTCCCTGTTCGAGCCTACCTTATTTCTATTTATGATGCCTCGCTGTCAATATTCCCAGTCCCAGCGATGGACCACGTGGCCTAGATTCTATATATCCGTTGTTGTTCTATAAAAACGACAATATAAGTATATATCCAAGTCATAGAAAAAAAGAAACACCCTGATAATATTGAGGAAAGATGATTTGAATAATGTTGGTATGGATGTTGAATGGACAACCATTCTGATAAGGCATAATAAATGTTGTGACTTTCTGATATCAGGATGGTAAATCATATGGAAAGAGTCAAGAAAAGAAAGCTTTGAAGCTGTGGCATGGGCTCTTTCTTGATTAATTGGAATCGGGAAATTCTTTTGACATCTGAGGACGTAATGTCAAAAGAATTTCCTGATTCCAATTAATCAAGAAAGAGCCCACCCCACAGCTTCAAAGCTGTCACAGGTCACATTCTTTTGAAAAGTTTGTTATTGTCTCTTTCTTTTCATGTTCTGAAGCCCTCTGTTATGTGATATATATATTTCGTCTTGAGAGGTTGTAAGTCAAAAGCACGTCGATGGTATTAAACCATTGCAAATGTCAGGGAACCTTCATAGGTCAAAGTTCAAGTGTAGGGGATTTTTGGTTATTGCAAAATGTATGTTCCGGAATATCTGGAATCAAATCGAGGAAGATATCTTTTGTTAGATTATTTATGGAAGTCTTAATTTCCATTTAATGTTAAATTATGAGAAACATATTTGAAGACGTTAAGATTTTTTTTTTTCCATTTAGTTTTAATTGTGTATGTGAATGACTACTCAAGTTTTATGTTGTATTTTAGACCTTTTCGCACAAACGTGTTTGTAATTGTCATTCGTTGATATATTAGTTACATTTAGTAAATTTTTTCTGTTAAATTTCTCACTTCAGATTTTTTGGAATGCATAGGATTGCTTCAATTCCGACCTTGAAATGGTCGTAAATTTAGTTTTTAGAATTGGATCCCTAAAAATATGAATCAGAGGGACCAGTGGCGAGAGTAATGGGAGTTCCTAGTTTGTCCTGCATTTGAGAGTTTTAATATAGTCCTTTATGATGTTGCTTCAAAGTAAGGCTTTGGAAATCCTTGGCTGGGATTTCCTCTTATTCCTACAGGAATGTTCGTTTTCTGAACAGCTGAGTCCTGATGGGATGTGGTATCGCTTTCCTTATGGGCAGTACGAAGCTTTTTTGGTACCAATAGGTATGATTCGAAAGGGTAGGATTTATGAAAAGACTTCATACTCTGTCGAATAATGTGTCAATTATGAACACACTTCATATAATGTTGAGTTGAATTGACTGTATCTCGGATATCTGATTCGATTCATTGTTGAATAACTGCAGATATGCCCTTGCTGATCAAGTATTTATGATCAATCAAGTGTTTTTTTTTTATTTCATATTCCGTTGAATGTATATTTCATCATCATCATCATCATCATCTCCTCCTCCGCCTATTGACGCAAAGGACCTCGGTTAGATTTCGCCAGTCTTCTCTATCTTGAGCTTTTAATTGGATACTTCTCCATTCATCATCTTCAGCTTCGCGCTTCATATTCCTCAGCCATGTAGGTCTTGGTCTTCCAACTCTTCTATTGCCTTGTGGAGCCCAGCTGAACATTTGGTGAACTAATCTCTCTTGGGGAGTTTGAAGAGCATGCCCAAACCATCTCCATCTACCCCTCATCACGATCTTATCCTCATATGGCACTCGAGTAATCTCTCTTATAGATTCATTTCTAATCCTGTCCTGCCATTTAACTCCCAATATCCTTCTGAGGGCTTTGTTCTGAAATCTACTAAATCTATTGGATATTGTTTCATTGTCATACCATGGCTTATGCCCATAGAGTACCTTGCCCAATTTCCCATTTATAAGTAACCGAGAAAATTGCTTTATTAACCATCACAAGTAACGTCTTATCTTGCCGCATTACCGCTATAAGTAACCAAAGACCTTGCTTTATCAACTCTCATAAGTAACATCCTAGCTTGCCCGATTTCCATGTTATAGTAACAAAGGAATTTGCTGTTATCCCTCACAAGTAACGTCCTAACTTTCCCCACTTCCCTGTCATAAGTAACATAGGAACTTGCCCCATTACCCCTGGAAAACTAATTTCGATCCTGGTAGGCTCTGATAACCTTACTGCGTCCAATAAGGTTGCCCTCTCGCTAGAAATGCGGAAGGCATCGTAAGTCAGGCTTATTGTTTTCGTATGGAAAACTACTTTTGTGATTATTCGAGAAGAACCGTTTGAGGTTGTGGGACTTTTCCTGTTCACCTTGTTTGTGCAAGAGTTTTTGTTTTTCTGTGAGGGTTGTGGTGGCATATTGGAAACGTCCCTCTTGGCAATCGCCGCACTGGGGTTCGAGTTATGCTCAAACTCGTCAGTTTCTTTTGTGTGTGCAATCTCACCATCCTTGTGAGTTGAGGATTGGGGGGAGGGTTTGGGTGAGACTATAAGTGTACCAGTTAAATCATCAGTAGCCATTGCATGCCCCTCCCTTGTCCTAGCAGAGTTGGGAGGGGGCTTGGCGATAATCATATATATATATATATATATATATATATATATATATATATATATATATATATACATATATATATATATATATATATATATATATATATATGGTCAGTCTCTAGGGCATTGTCCTGCTTTCTAAGGCAATGTCACTGACCCTACCATTCAATGGCGCCTTCTAAAAGCCTTTAAACTTTGTCAAATCGTTCCAATGTTTAGGACCAGAATTAGGCAATGGCTTGAAATTGGTAGGTGCCATCAGCTTGAGTGGTCAACATACACCAGTTATTGGATCATGTTTGCTGGGTCAGTTGATCGCTTCCGGCATACCGCCCAACAGTCTAACCAAGCTAAGTATAGATGTTTACCGAGGTCTGGCTTGGTTTAATTAATACGCCTGGGATCTAGCAGTGTACCAACCCTAAACGCTTCTACCCTTCTGGAGAGAGTTACTCCCTTCCAAGAGGAAAAGGCGGTGTAACGTGAAAATCATTCACGCACATTCATATACAGTATATGTATGTTCATATATATATATATATATATATATATATATATATATATAAATATATATATATATATATATATATATATATACATATGTATATATATATATATATATATATATATATATATATATATATATATATATGTTCATATAGTTATATATATATATATATATATATATATATATATATATATGTATATATAAATATATATATATATATATATATATATATATATATATATATGAACATACGTATATATATGTATGTATATATATATATATATATATATATATATATATATATATATATATATATATATATGAACATACGTATATATATGTATATATATATATATATATGAACATACGTATATATATATATATATATATATATATATATATATATATATATATATATATATATATATGTGAGAGAGAGAGAGAGAGAGAGAGAGAGAGAGAGAGAGAGAGAGAGAGAGAGCTGTAAAGATGTATTTATTACCCTTTTCCAGTAATTCAATCTTCAATAATTACCTTTTATGCAATTAGAAGCTGGTACTTAATTGGAAAATATATGGAAATTAGTACCTTAAATTAATCTTTATGCTGAGTGAGCAGTTATTGTTCACGATTTTACAGCTGGGAAGTGGTACAATTGTCAAGGAGAACGTCTTTTGCGTGTCAAGAAGACATTTGGAAGAAAGTATTATTACGTTAGACGAATCAAAGGATGGATTGTCTCTTAAGCTTTTATACCAGATGGTGTTATTGGGATTATTCAGAATCTCTCTCTCTCTCTCTCTCTCTCTCTCTCTCTCTCTCTCTCTCTCTCTCTCTCTCTCTAGACTGACAAAACTACGCATTATGCGAGTACAATGGGAGCAGAAATATATTTAAGAATTGCTTAAAGATTTTGAGCGCCTGAAAGAAATCATAAAAAGTCTTCTATTTTGACTTTTTATTTTTAGTCGCGTACAATAAAAATCATGGCCATAACCCCTAGGCGTTCGTGGGCACGAGGTTTATAACATTTGTATTTCCAACGTATAGTTTAACAGTTGTAACATCATAGTACAGTAAGCGTATTCTACTGCTTACATGCTTCGTCTGCAGTAGCAAGGTTCATAGGTAATGGTAAATGGAAAAATGTCATCGTCAAGATGAAGGTGTTTTTGCGTCTTGATGTTTAAAGTCATATTCATGGGATTTTTTCATCATTTTTAGCATCCTGAAGTTTCTCATAGATTCTGAAACGACTTTTGTTGACCGCACTCTTTTATTTACCTTGCATGGCTGTAGATTGGAAATTGTCAGTGAGGCATCACATTCTCTAAGGCCTTTGCGAAAGCCAAACTGCAAATTAGGGAATAGGTGTCCTGCCATGAGATGTTCAAAAAGAGCATACAGTGATACTCTTTATGGAATGAAATGTCTTTGAGATTAAATGTAAAGTTACAAATACATATAAAGTTAACCACAGTATTTATAGAAACTGATGAGTATTTCCCTTTTGATCCGCTTCCACTTGGAGGATTTATCAACTGCTTTATCAGAGTTATCCTGAATATTTATTGAAATTGAGAGAATTTTCCAATTGATCCAGCTTCTACGTGAACAATTTATCATCTATTTTCATCCGCTATTTTTGGCTGATATTGATACGTTAGATGAAAATAATCTTGAACCATCTTTATTTGTCTCCCGCTAGTTTTCAATCACCCGATAAGAGTGAATTGGAAAAGGTTGATAGTCCTGGAAGCTGTAGCGCCAAAGTCTGAAACTCCTTCTAAGTTTCTTATTGTTTCTGATCTGGAAATATTTTAGTGAAAGACTTTCCTTATACGATATAAAAACCCAAAATGAAATGTACCGCTTTTAATCCTTTTGTTAGTGTTTGATATAACTAAGCGGCTTTTATGATATTGTGACGGGCTGAGAGAGGGTTGTGAACTCAAAGGCAGGATGCAATCAACTGAGTACTATATTAAAGAACACTCTCCTTTATATACAAAACCTCAAGGTAACAAGAAAATACATGTTCGAGGAAATGACAATGTTACAGAGGAAAACCGGAGACATGATTATTCAGGTTCTTTTTAGTGCGAGGGAAGAGCGCAGATACAAGCATAATATATAGAAAATGATTTATGTACGATCGTGTGACACATGGTTGGTACATGCCCCCCCCCCCCCCCCCCCGAGAAATGACATACTGTACATGTTAAATAGGGCGCCCTGATCTAGAGAGGCGAACTGTAGGCGGGTCATCTGGCAGAAGATAAGCAGGTTTTAGACGATCAATGGAGACCCAGTCTTCTTTGCCACGAATGTTTAGTAGGAATGCTTTCGGACTGCGTTGGATCACAAGGAAAGGGCCCGTGTAAGGGGGCGTTAGCGCTGGCTTGCTAGAGTCGTTGCGCAGGAAGACGTGCTTTGCAGAGTGCAAGTCCGTTGGTATGTGATGCTTCGCTGGGGGCTTGTAAGTCTGGCGGCACAGAGTAGATTTTCCCACGACGTGACGTATGCGCTGGAGATCGTCGGAGGAGGTTGTAGAAGGAAAAAATTCGGCAGGGACGACCAACGGGTCGCCATACACCATTTCATCTGCCGAGACGTCGAGGGCGTCTTTAGGAGTGGTCCTTAGTCCCAGGAGGACCCAGGGAAGCTGAGTAAACCAGTTTGAATCCTTGCAGCGGGACATCAAAGCTGCTTTGAGGGTGCGATGAAAACGTTCAACCATTCCATTGGCAGCGGGGTTGTAGGCCATTGTCTGATGTAGGGTGATGCCCAGGAGATTCGCTAATGATGTCCACAATTGAGAGGTGAAAGTGGTTCCCCTGTCAGAAGTAATATGCTCAGGGATACCGAATCTTGAAATCCATCCAGAGAGTAAGGCAGATTTACATGATTCGGACGTTGCAGTTTCCATGGGAATGGCTTCAGGCCAACAAGTGGAGCGGTCGATGACGGTAAACAGGTAACGATGTCCTTGTGATGTGGGTAGGGGTCCTACAACGTCGACGTGAATGTGTGCGAAACGACGCTGAGGTTGAGGAAAGGTGCCCACTCCTGAATCCGTGTGTCGATGTACTTTGGAAGTTTGCCAGGAAGTACAGGTGCGGACCCAATCCTTAGCATCCTTAGAAACGCCGTGCCAAATGAACTTTGCCTTCAGCAGCTGTGCAGTAGAACGGCACGAATTAGAGGAATGTAAAGAAAAACAGATTTTCAAATTGATCCTGTTAAATATTTATTAAAATTACAATTGGGAATCATTTAGGAAAATATTTTTTCTTTTTTATCGTGAAAGTAATTCTAATTCCAAAAATAAGCGTATTAAAATTCAGTGATGTCGAATTTCATAATAATTTACATAATAATATCTGAAATTTTCAGTTGAAAAAATGATTCTGACTTGAGCGTTCCAAATTCTTCTCCGTCTTCAGGGATATGATATGATGATTAAATACTCTTTTCTTTACTGCGTTTCATTCTACCTTGAGGCCTCAGTGACCCTGGCAGTTATGACGCCGCCTAGTGTCAACGACCTTAGTAGTTGCGACGCTAGGCAACCTAATCAATCTTTAAATACGATCATATGATAAAATCCCTGATATAGGCTCTCTCTCTCTCTCTCTCTCTCTCTCTCTCTCTCTCTCTCTCTCTCTCTCTCTCTCTCTCTCTCATGGAAAACGGGAGAGATAAACATGAATTTTACTTAGCGTTGGCCTAAATTATTCATTCTGTTCTTAATCATATAAGTGCTGATAATATGTTTCTCTCTTTAGACAAGTCCCAGACAAGAATAATGACATTTTTGATACCTTATTCCTTCAGTAGACTAGAAACAGCTATATTTGTTGCATATAGATAAACAATTATATCCTAAATAGATATTTTTGCTATTTCAATAGCAAATAGACCTCAAAGGTAAATTTCATACAGAGAGAGAGAGAGAGAGAGAGAGAGAGACCGCTCCTATATCAGGCTTTTTATCCTCTGATCATATTTAAAGATTGATAAGGATGCCTAGCGTCGCAACTACAAAGGTCATTGACACTAGGCGGCATCATAACTGCCAGGGGCACTGACGCCTCAAGGTAGAATGAAACGCCCAATCGTTTTTCCTTATGGGGAAGATGTGCTTTATTATGATCCGATGTACCATAATATGAAGTTATTTTATATTTTCTAAGTTCAACCCAAAAATGGGGTCCGGGTGCTTTCCCCCGGCTAAGGGTTGTAACCTGGGAACTACTAGGTTCGGTTAGGTTGGGTTTTTGGGGCTTGTATGATAGCGACAGTGGTTGGGGGGTCAAAGGAGGCCGTTAGCCCCCCCCCCCCCCTGTTAGGTCATTAGGAAGGTAAGGACACGGCTTGTAGGTCAGGTTGGGGGGGAAGTTTGGGTTGGTTGTTGTCTATTTTCCTAGGCGTGTCCCCATAAACTACAAAGGCTCCGACTAAAAATATTTTATAACAATATCCTTATTTTATGCTTAAAATCTTCCCTTATAACGTCTACAGTCTTTTTACTCTTCATGGATATCAGAAAATGATTAATTATTTCCGCACTCTGTCTTCTTGATGCTCTATCATCACCAATAAAATAAAACAGCATACACCCCAACCTTTGATCACAGCGCTGGCAAGCGCGACCGGGGAACAAGCAAAAATGCTGCCAGTGCTGTTATCAAAGGTTGGCGTGTATGCTATTTTATTATTTAACGTTATAGTTGTAGGTACGTTACCCAGAATTTTTTTGTTTTATGACTATGGGTAATGTCAAAAGCAAGCGACCGGCGACACCCGGTTAAAATTTTTATATCAATTCTTTAAACCGCTCAATCGGGTGAACGTTTTGTTGTCAAGTTATGTTCGGATATAGACAGACGTTTCCCCGGTCAAAAGTTCCAACCGATTTATCGGTTTTTGGGTAAAATATATATTTATTTATATATACATATATATATAGATATATATATATATATATATATATATATATACATATTCATGTTTATATTTATATATATATATATATATATATATATATATATATGTATAATATATATTCATATATATATATATATATATATATATATATATATATATATATAATATATATATTCATATATATATATATATATATATATATAATTTATATATAATTAATTCATATATATAATGAGAAATATATGTATATATACACACTTTTGTGTTTTTGATAGTATACTCTACTTATATATGTGTGTATGCATTTCATATATATTTTTCTATACCTCTTATTTCGTATGTATAAATATCATCAATCCCATATACGCCTACTGATGAAAAGGGCTCCAGTTAGATCTATAGATCTCTGTCTCTGTGTATCAGCTGATATATTTAAATGATTTTATCATTAACAGTTTAACGAAGATATAGACTTGCTCTCATATGAATAATATCCTAATTGATTTAAAATTGATAATAATAATAATAATAATAATAATAATAATAATAATAATAATAATAATAATAATAATAATAATTACTTGATACGCCATATAAAAATCACTTTAAGAAAGAGTGTAGCTATTGACTGAATACCTATCATTATGGATTTATATTTAATTTTTTTTTAACGAAAACGGCAATATATATGTGTGGGAGAGTGTCGTATATATTATATATATACCACACGCACACCCACGTATATATTGACCACTGATATCGCGATGATGAAAGCATCAGGTGTTCCTAGGCGGTCCACCAATCCAAGTCCTGAACATACCCAACGCTGCTTAACTCCGCTGATCGGACGAGAACGACGATTCCATATGGCTACCGGTGTCCCAAGAAATTTTGACTTGGAACTTCTATTTATATCTCATTTTATTCTTCCTTGCCGAAAAAAGAAAGAAATTGCATTTCAATGTGATTATTATTATCATTATTATTATTATTATTATTATTATTATTATTATTATTATTATTATTATTATTATTATTATTATTTATTTTTTTCCTCATTAATTGGATTTCATTAAAGGGCCGAAACACACAAACAATATGAATTCATATTATGTTACAAATGTATATGGAACGTGCGTACAATTGAATAGTATATACCTATCTATCTATCTATCTCTATGTATCTATATATCTATCTATCTTTGTATCTATCCAACTATCTATATATCTCTACCTACCTATCTATCTATCTATATCACAGGGGTAAAAATGGGAAAGGTGACTGGTATGGCGACGGAGAAAAAGGCCCCGGTGGGGAGACTCCTCTGTTGGTCCACGAAAAGGAAATTTGTTAATAGACAGTCTATCGAGTAAAAGAGAAAGTGTTATAACAGCGAGTTCCAGGGAAGTAGGAGATCGTGAGAACGAATGAAAAGCGATTTAGTCGGAGGCAGAAGAAGCGCGTAAACTATCCCGAGCAAAAGGTTAAGCAGGAGAGAGAGAGAGAGAGAGAGAGAGAGAGAGAGAGAGAGAGAGAGAGAGAGAGAGAGAGAGAGAGTGCTAGCTGATGGGGGAGGCAGCTAGCAAAAAGTCGGAAGGAATCGTAATCGTAATAGTAATAGAATGTATTATTTAAAAGACAGAGTTAATGATTAGAATAAAGAAAGGTTAGATTTCGAAAGGAATAAATGACTTCCTCGCGCAGAAACCATCAAAATAATTTCATGATATATCGATATTTTAAATTTCTATGCGATTCTTAAATTATAAAAGCCTCAAAATTTAAATTTCATTCCAAAACTAATGTGAATTATACACTTATCAAAATAATATATATTTACTAGAGGATTTAATTATTTCTATATAGGATAACTAATTGTATAAGCATTTTTGTCCTTGAAATCGAGGAGATAATTTGCTTGTGTGGGAGGTGCTCGGAGTGAGAGAAGCGGCTACGTTAAAGGAACAGGAAATCCTGTGTTTCAATTATTCATAGACAATTTAAATACGCTAATAAAGGAATAAAATCAGGTAGATCAAAGCCTCAGATGAAGAAATAAGGAAAAGGGTCAAACTAGAAAGCAATATTAGAAAATGGCTTAATAAGCGAGTTTTCATAAGTCAGTTAACCGCCAGCTCGTATTGAATAGGTCTAAAGGACTGTGTCTTTTCTTGCCTCCTCCTTTGGTTGGAGATTATTCTTCAAGTGCGGAGATGTCAAAGCATAAAAACACCGTCATGTTTTCCTTTTAACTGCTTTATGTTTTAACTGTTGTATTGTAGGCCTATATGACATTACAGCATTTGCATCTATATGTTTTAAGCATCGCATTGTAGTTCTATATGACATTCGAGATTCTGCATCTATGTTTTAAGCGTTGCATCTTGGGCTTATATGACATTACAGCTTCTGTATCGATATGTTTTAAGCGTTGCATTGTAGGTCTATGGGACTTTTTTCGGTAGGAAAAAATTATTTTCAGTGGTTACTTTTCATAAATGAAAATTACCAGTTTTATTATTTTTATATTTAAGAGTTTTAATGAAAATTCATCATATATATCATCCTCATCTCCTCCTACACCTATTGACGCAAAGGGCCCCGGTTACATTTCGCCAGCCGTCTCTATCTTGAGCTTTTAAATCAATACTTCTCCATTCATCATCTACTTCATACATCACATTCTGTAAAATGGAAGTGTCCAAAGAATTGTATCAAACATGGTATTTAAATATTGTTTGAACTTAGACTGTCATAGTTACGAACAAACAACAGTTATAGTGAAATCTTGGAAATTATTTGTGACTGTTCGATGGATATTCTAGGCTGGATATTCAAGTTAAGGAATTGAAATATTCATAGGCCTAACAAATATGGTGTAATGAAGTTGAGGGTGAAAAGTCTTGTATCTTTAAAGAATATCTCAGTGACTTAGTGTTCAGACTAAATTTCTGACCCCTGAAAGGTCGACATGATACTGTTCCTGTAAATAATATGTTTTAATCGTTTTAGACTTCTTGCAACACACCAGGGAACCCGCTGCCTCCGAATAAGGTATCGCTGAGCCATGATTTAAAAAGAAAAAGGTTCTTAGCAGTTGTGCTTTCATTGCAAAGCGTAGACTATAGATTGGCTCAGCTATTCAAGTAACTCTGTTTCTTTCAACTTTATTATTCCCATTGTGTAGCAGGGTCGGCCGCTCGAGTCAACTCTCTCCATCTATTTATATTCTCTTCGTCTTATGTACAGTATATTAACACCAAATCTTTAATCAATGATTTTAAAGATAAACTTTTTCTCAAATCAAATTTGGAAAAAAAATATTGTTATTCAGTCTTGGCCTTTAAAAGAATAATGGAGAGATTAATATTGTGTTAACTCGAAAATTAGGCAAAGAAAATATGAGCTTTAGCCAGAGAGGGATCCAATGTAGTACTATCTTGCCATCACAGTACCAAATAACTCTCTGGCAGTAGTATCTCCCCGGGTGCCTCTCCTTGCCCATCATATTACTGATTTATTTGATAAAAAAAGATATCTAAAATTCATAGGTAGCTGTAATAATAATTAGCAGTAAAGGCAACTAAATTCTTAATCATCAACCGATATAAGAAATTAGGGAATTTATTAACAAATCTATAAACTTTGCATAAAATGTTTGAGTCTTTTAAATTGGAAAATATTTTTCGAGCAGTATTGCCAGTGATGTCTGTAGCTTCCTGGATAACCTGAAGTAAAGAGACTCGGGTTTTCCGAGAGTCCTGGTTCGGGTCAAGCCCTAAGAAATCGACTCCGTTGAGGATCCTTCCTCTTGGGTGTCTTCCGATTCAGGACTACCTCTCGGTTTGGGGTTCCGAGACAGGCAGGATAGAAAGAGAGTATCCTGTCACTGACGTCCCCCGGTTATCCAGCAAAACAGCAACAGGCTTTCTTTGGTCTGGTGTTGAATTCATCTCTCTCTCTCTCTCTCTCTCTCTCTCTCTCTCTCTCTCTCTCTCTCTCTCTTTTCCCATCATCAACTCTTTCTTAGAGGTGTGGGAAACTGGTGATGTTTTTAAATGTTTGGTCTACTTTTATGAAAAAAAAAAATATAGAAAGATATCAGAGCGATAAAAAAAAATCGAAAAAAAAATAAATGCGTTAATGTCTGAGTGAGGAAGAGGGCGTCAAGAGGGGAAATAATTTAAGCTTAGTCCTGTAGTCTAATGATAACAAATTATGCATGTGGGTTATGAATTCAAAGTTATTATATGATTTTGCTTATGTCGTTTTGTGTATAAAGCAAAAGTTAGTGTCGTGGTTTCGAAACTTGCAATAAATTATTATAAGCCGAAGCTTAGATTATATTCAATGTTGCCTATATTGGACAAAAAGACGTGGACGAAGTGTCGCCGAACGAAGTGACAGGAAAAAAAGACCACCCACTATATAGGTCTAACTAATCTCTAGAGGGGTTTATCCAGGGAGAAAAAATAATGATAGATAAATAATTAAATAATCCGGGTGGTGTGTTATCCTCGCTCTTAGATATGTATGTATATGTATCTGTATATATATATATATATATATATATATATATATATATATATATATATATATATATATGTGTGTGTGTGTGTGTGTGTGTGTGTGTCAATAGTGTTATATTACTTAGCAAAGCCTAAACACAATGAGTATTGAAATCAAAAGCGCAGAACATTAAAATGATTGCAGAATAAACAAAACAATGACAAGTGAATAGAAAAATGATGCAAAAGAATTCAAAGGAAATACACAATAAATTCAGTCATATCAATTCATGGCTCATTTCCAAAACATTTCAAATAAAAAACACATTTAGAAATGCTTTAAAAACAGCAAAATAGCTTGGGGAATCTTCCTTAAATAATATAGAGCGAGTGTCTGGTTCTAAATATATAGATATGAATATATATATATATATATATATATATATATATATATATATATATATATATATATATATATAGATAGATAGATAGATAGATAGATAGAGAGATATTTCTCTCCGGTCACGCTCAGCTCTCTCTGTGTCTCGGGTAGTGAGGAGAGGGAGTAGTCTTATCCTGGTGAGAGGGGGCTGCATGAGCGTTAGTGTACATATGTACCTAATATTTAGCTGCCATTTCTGACTGGCCTCGTATATAACAACGCAAAATATCGCTGGCAGCTAGAGAGGTCAATACAATTATCCTGAAAACTCTTTTGCATAATTGAATCCTGGCATTAGCCTCTTGCAAATTCTTGATAATGGCGTATCATATTACTTGATGGAAGAGTTGCAATTCTAATTCTGAATGGCAACCTGACTGAGGGAAAACCTCAGCGAGGGAAATAGCAATTCTATCTGAGTTTTGCTGGTTGTTTACGATAACGAATGTGAAATGCGAAATGTGCTCGAACTAACTTGAAAGTAATTGGGAAAGATTCCGAGATATTCAGTGCATCTTCTCAAGGCAAAAGCTGCATGTTATGCAGCTGCACCTACAGTAGAGGATGAGGTTGAACCTTGTTAATGGGGCTTTTGCATAAGAACTGCTGTTCAAAAATCAACTATGAAATATTCTTTACTCGGAAGGCTGTGGCTTTCAAGACCAGGTTGTTGAGAACGTTTTATAACTTTGTTGGAAAACTAAAAGTATTTTTACATAATTGATAAAAGATTTGGGGTTTAAATATTTATCTTTCCATCAGCAGAATCCGTTGCTGCTTTTACCACATATAATATTGCACACTTTAAAGACCGAGTGATGAGCTTTCTTTTCCCTTTATTAAAGGGAATTCAAATAACTTCTTAATTTTAAACAGTGGATAATTCATCTTAACTACCAATTCATATGTATATATATGATCAAGGGATTTCGCTTCCACAATTTTTTTTACACAAACTACAATGGACTCCTGCCTTTAGGAATGTATTAAACATAATTGTTGTGTGCACATGATTGTAGAATCCTCTTTTTCTAAGTGGAAAATAGTAAATGATATTTGAAGGTATTATTCATAACAAGAACTAAGAATAATGACTTATAGTTTCCTTATTTCCTTTTCTCACTGGGCTATTTTCTCCTTTTGGAGCCCTCGGACCTATAGCATTCATTCTTTTCCCACTAGGGTTGTAGCTTAGCAAGTTATAATAATAATAATAATAATAATAATAATAATAATAATAATAATAATAATAATAATAATAATATCGCTCCAATGCGTAACAATTAGCAGTTCAACTCCCACTATTAACACCTCATGATATCATTTTTTTTTTTTTGTGGAATTTGAATTGCTGTTAACGTTCAATACATATTGTTGCAACAACTCTTTTCATTTACTTTTCTTCAAATCATTGCTCACTGATTTATAGCATATAATAATTTCTATAAAATGACGTTTCCTATAATCGTAATAATAATAATAATAATAATAATAATAATAATAATAATAATAATAATAATATTAGTATTTGTAATCACCATCATCAAATTTATGATAATAATAATAATAATAATAATAATAACAATAATAATAATAATAATAATAATAATAATAATAATAATAATAATAAGGTAATCGCTCATGAGTCAGAGTGTCATCTTAGTATTCACTTTCATATGTTTAGGGTTGTGAGAACATAAACCAGGAAACTTTATTCTTTTTGTTTATCCGCAAAAAATAACCTTCTCGAACTCACAAATAATGTAGTCACCTAATAACAACATTCAGAACTTATGGTCATGGCATTTGTAAGCTGCCCTTTATTTTTATGCCATATTTTTCAATGACGTTTCATATCCGATTAAATTAGAAACATCAGGGGCAAATCATGTCAGTAATATGACTATGCCCATTAAATATTTCAGTATTCTCGATTAATGTCATAGATTTTCAATTGATAACTTGTTAGAATATTTACTATATAAAGGGTAAATGTTTC
>NC_090727.1:101306780-101319280 GCF_036898095.1 Palaemon carinicauda | reverse complement strand
TCTGGCACAAGCTTTCGGAATTGAAGCTAACAAAGAGTCGGTTAAGTCTATGTTAAAACCCACTAGGAAGATCTTTTTCAGAGCCGATTTAATAGTGGTGATAGTATTGGCTGCCAGACCTGATTCTAATAAAGATCTAAAGAAAGTGACTGTAAGGTTCAAGTTCATACAGTTCACGTCTGAGTCTATTAAAAATTTTGCCAACTTTTTAACTGCAGAGTCATACTGGCGGATGGTGGAATCCCGTTTATCCGATTCTAGGAACAAGGTGTTTTGAGGATCAATATTGGCACCATGCATAGCCGCAAACTTCATAAAGTCCATAAAGTTAGGGCGCTCTGAATGTTTGAGAAAGCGTACACAACGCGTGTTTGTACTATCTGAGACAGAACCGGATTGGGTATCGGGTGAGGGTATAGTCTCAACTCTCGCAGGAGAGGATACCAGTTGCTCTTGGGCCAGTTGGGTGCGACCAAGGCTACTTGTCCCTTGAAGGATCTCAGTTTGTCTAGAACTTTCAGCAAAAGATTCACCGGGGGAAAGAGATAAATCTTTTCCCAGGTGTCCCAATTCTGTGACATGGCGTCTGTGGCGTAAGCCTGAGGGTCTAGATTGGGAGCCACATATACTCTCAATTTGTGGTTGGATTCCGTGGCGAAGAGGTCCACTTGGAGACCGGGAACCTGAGAGAGAATCCACCGAAATGACTTTAGATCGAGTGACCATTCCGATTCTAGAGGGGAGGTCCGGGACAGGGCGTCTGTCACTACATTCCGGACTCCCGCCAGGTGGACAGCTGAAAGATGCCAACGGTTCAAGGCTGCTAGGGAGAATATGGCTACTAGAACATGGTTCAGAGGCCCTGACTTTGACCCGCCTCTGATGAGGCAGCGGACCACCACTTCGCTGTCGAGGACCAGACGAAGGTGTTGTTTCTTGGGAAGAGCAAGACGTTTCAGGGTTAGAAGAACTGCCATGGCCTCTAGCACATTGATGTGAAATTGGCGGAACAAGGGAGTCCAAAGACCTTGAACTTTCTTGAGCTGAGAATAACCGCCCCAACCTGATAAGGATGCGTCCGTGTGAATGATTAATTTCGGAGGCGGAAATCGAAGGGGAACTGACTTTGACAGACTGTTTGCTCTTGTCCAAGGAAGAAGTCTTTCCCGTAGAATGGGAGGAAGGCGGACTTTCCTGTCCCGGAGCTTCCGGTTCGCCCTCGAACGCCAGACACGATTGATATCTTTCAATTTTGCCTTCAGAAGAAGATCCGTCACTGAGGCAAACTGAAGGGACCCCAGAATCCTCTCTTGGAGTCGTCTGGAACTTACTTTGTCTTTGAGAAAGCGTTTGGTGTTCCTTGCAATCTCTAACCTCTTGGGTCTGGGAAGACACAGAGTATGAGATATAAGATCCCATTGCAGGCCGAGCCATTGGAACTTCGATTTTGGAAGAAGACGGGACTTCTTGAAGTTGATCTGGAAGCCTAGAGATTGAAGATAATGGATGACTTTGTGAGTGGCTTTTAGGCAATTTTGGGAGGTGTCTGACCAAGTGAGCCAGTCGTCCAGATAGGCTACTACTTGAATCCCTTGATTCCTGAGTTCCTGAACAGCGACTTCTGCTAACTTTGTGAAGATCCTTGGGGCGATGTTGAGCCCGAAAGGCATCACCTTGAAGGAGTAACTTTTGTCCCCTAAGCGAAAGCCTAGGTACGGACGGAAGTGTCTCGCTATCGGGACGTGATAATAGGCGTCTGTAAGATCGATAGAGGTGGTGACGGCCCCACGGGGAAGTAAGGTCCGCACCTGCGAGACGGTAAGCATTCGAAACTTGTCGCATTGAATGGACAAGTTGAGAAGGGATAGGTCTAGAATCACTCTTCTCTTGTCTGAATCCTTCTTCGGGACACTGAACAGCCGACCTTGAAACTTCAGGTGTTTCTTTTCTTGTACGGCGTTCTTTTGTAAAAGATCCTGGACAAATTCGACCAGGTCCGGAGTGGAATGTTGACGAAATTTGTTCGGAGGAGGAGGTCCTTGAATCCAACTCCACCCCAGTCCCTTGGAGATGATACTGAACGCCCAGGGACTGAACCTCCATTTGTTGCGGAAGGCATAGAGCCTCCCCCCTACCTGCTGCACCTCAGTATTGGTTTGAGGAGTTGCCTCCACGTCCGCCTCGGAAGTTCTTTCCTCTGCGGAAAGCTCTTCCCCTGCCTTTGTTCTGGTTAGAACCACGGTGGTAGCCTCTACCTCTACCATAACTCTGGGAAGAGCTATGAGCATCATACGACTGGTTAAAGGCAGGAGAAGTGGCGGAGGCACCAGAAAGCTGGCTCTTAGGAAGCAGAACGGTGACATAGTCGTCCGAAGGAGCCTGAGAGGTGGAAGGCTGTGCCGGGGCAACAGGAGATGGGGGAAGAGGCCGCCGGAAAATGGGCGAACCAGTCTGCTGTTGCCTGAACTGGGTGGAAGTATATGGACGGAGCTTCTTCCTACCCCGGGCTTGGTAATTTGCAGGGTCAGATTTACGTTTAGGAGTCAAACCCCAACGGGCTTTAAGGCTCTGGTTGACTCTAGTGACCTCCGCCAAGACTTCCTCTACAAGGTCCTCAGGGAAGAGGTTTGAACCCCAACAGGAGGACCGGATCAGCTTATTAGGTTCATGCCTAATAGTCGCCTCTGCCAGGACATGTTTGCGACACTTGCGTTTAGCAGTAGCGAAGTCATACAGGTCGTAGTATAATGACTGCAACGTAGCCTTGTTGAGAGATTTAAAAATACTCTCAGTATCGTAAGTCAAGGCTATCGACTCCGTGGAAGTGGCCAGGCTCAGAGTACGGCCAACGCGTAGGCGAGAATCATACTCCTGTTTAATGAGGGATTCCGGGAGACGGGGAAGCCGCTCACTAAACATTACCGAAGCACATTCTGCTGCTTGCTTTCCAGAGGTAAATGTGGTATGGACGTTGTCCCAACACTCAATGCCTGAAGGAAGAAGGAGGGAGATTGGATCCACCTCTCGGATGGGAGGCAAGGGCTTCTCCTCCAGAGCATATTGGAAGGCAAGCTCTGCTACCTTATTGACACATGGAGTCACGGTGTTTTTGTCCATTAGGAACATTGTAAAAGAGCTCTTATAAGGCGTCAACATAGTGTTGGTGCAGCCGATGTCATTCAGGAATCTGGCCCACACAGATTGGGCCTGCTCTTTTGGGAAGATGACTGTCTCCTTGGGGACCTTGTCTAACCGAACCAAAGCTTCCTCGGTAAGCCTGGCATAACCATGAAATGGAAATGCCAGACCAGGAGGAAAGAATTCAAAGTCCTCTAGGGGACGAGTGCCAAGACCCTCCAAAGTTAACATTCCGTCTGAGAACGGGGAATGAAGAGCCATACGCCAAGGGTTGTTTTTGGCAAACTGCGGGAGCTTAGAGGCATCCGGGATGAGAGAGCTTTGGACCCGCTCCGGAGCACCTTGCTCTAATGCCCCAAGTCTCTGACCGATGTTAGAGAACATCGTGTCCATCTTAGACTGTATCTCTGATACAAACTTAGCCTGCATCTCCGACACGATGCGAAGCATGGCTGATTCGGAAAGGCCCGGGCTAGCAGCAGGTGTGGCGGAATGAACTCCCGGGTCGCGAGACTTAGAGGAGGAGCCAGAAGCCTTAGATGACAGGTTTGTATTCTGTTTAGAACCATGAGAAGCCTTATGAGGCTTATGAACTTTAGGTAAGGTTCTAGACTTATTCTTGGGGGGAACCGGGTGTGATCGTTGGGACGAATCACGGTCCCCAGAAAAACCATGGAAGGAAGAGCGATCAGAAGAAGAAGAAAGAGAGGGGCTGAGGATAGGAATCTCAGCGCCAGAAACACCTGCCTCACTTACCACCCTACCTGTATCTGGATCATCCAATAACATGGGTTCCACGTCAAGGTTCATGGAGGCAACATTGTCTTCTAGATCTCCGGGGGCGTCCGACGGATCCTGCTCTGGATCAATAAACCCCGCTATGGTGGCATCAATGTGGGCAATGATGGGAGCTGCAACATGCCTAGCCACAGCGGCTGAAGACTTGGCGTTGGGGTAAATCAGGGAACAGTAGTCCTCGGAGAGGATGTACGGCCGCTTGGACTTCACGTTCCGGGCAAAGCCACCAACCCACACTTTCAGTGTGGCCCGAGCCGCAGACTTTTGCTCCGGGGATGCCTGAAATAATAGTGGGAATTATAAAAGGGCAGACTCCCAGTGGTCCTTCAAGACCATAGATATCTTACTAAATAGTGTATGTATGCCAAAAAAGGTAAGATAAATAAGAAGGCAACATAGCCAACGGGACTCACCGAGTCAGATCCAAGGGTGGTAATGAGGTCAAAACAGACCACACAGTTATCCGGGTGCCATACCACGACATCCTCTAGCTGCACACCGCAGAGGGCGTGAGACCGACAGACGGTATGGCCGCAGGGCTGATGTAGAACAGCTGCACAGGCTGTCGTCTGACAATGCACCATCTATAAAAAGAATAGTATATGAGAAACTGTAATTCTCTTGAGTAGGGGCGGGTCCGGAGGACCTGGGCCTAACATAAGCCTAACACAAGATTAGGGCTTAACTGTAATATTCTTAAGTAGGGGCGGGTCCGGAGGACCCGGCCTAAACATAAGTCTAGCTTAAGACTAAAGTAAATAGTATATGAGAAACTGTAATTCTCTTAAGTAGGGGCGGGTCCGGAGGACCCGGACCTAACATAAGCCTAACACAAGATTAGGGCTTAACTGTAATATTCTTAAGTAGGGGCGGGTCCGGAGGACCCGGCCTAAACATAAGTCTAGCTTAAGACTAAAGTAAATAGTATATGAGAAACTGTAATTCTCTTAAGTAGGGGCGGGTCCGGAGGACCCGGGCCTAACATAAGCCTAACACAAGATTAGGGCTTAACTGTAATATTCTTAAGTAGGGGCGGGTCCGGAGGACCCGGCCTAAACATAAGTCTAGCTTAAGACTAAAGTAAATAGTATATGAGAAACTGTAATTCTCTTAAGTAGGGGCGGGTCCGGAGGACCCGGGCCTAACATAAGCCTAACACAAGATTAGGGCTTAACTGTAATATTCTTAAGTAGGGGCGGGTCCGGAGGACCCGGCCTAAACAAAAATCTAGCTTAAGACTAAAGTATAGTGGGTAGGATTTCTTTAGAGGATAAGGAAAAATGGGGTGTGATAAGGATGGATGGGAGGTTGGGTAAGGATATTGAGAATCTCAAAATCAGACACCTTACCTTTAGTAAAAAGGACACTGGTATCCTTCCCTTATGGAAAGATGTAGACAGAGTCCTGCCTCCCTGATGTCTTGAGGGTGAAGAGCGATGGTGTTTCCCTCAAGGACGGTGAGTGAAGAAAAAAAGAGATGCTCTCCTTATGGAGGCTGAGTCGCGAAGAAGGGATCTCCAGTGTTCCCTGGGTAGATCAACCCCACTTGACCCCCAATTGAGGGGGGGCGGGTAGGGGGGATTGGCCTGACCGCTGTCCTATTGGTCAGGCTTGGTCACGTGTCTCGTAGAAGGTAGCTGAAATTGAGATCTCAGGGGGAGTAGATTGGTATAGGATGGTGGGAGGGGGGGTGAGACTCTGGGTAGGGTCCCAAAACTCGTGGCATTTCGACCCATGCTTGCTGGCGGGGTCTTTTGTTATTTGAAAAAAGGTGGCGTAATGACCGCCATTACTAACAGCCCCCCATTTTAGCAGAGATTTTGTCCTAAAACAGGACAAGAACTCTGCAAGCAAGGTCTGAAGCCACTAGCCTTAATGATTCCTCCCTCAGTGAGTCTCACCACGATAATGGATAAATATCTAAGCTGCAACTAGGGTCATCATTTTACGTTATTTTGAGAGTAAATTAACGTTAAGTGCCACATAGAAATAAGTATGCTGGCTGTGAGGCAGCAACTGAAAAAATTAAAAAATGCAAAATTGAAAATTAAAATGTAAAAGATGGTTAAAGTTAAGTGACCTAGTGCAGTGGTAGGCATAAAATTAAAGAAAATTGGCATATATGCAAAAAGGGATAAACTAAATACATGAAAATGAATTAAATACAAATAATGATGCCAAGATGACTCCTCAAGTTTATCTACCTGGGGAGACACCAAGGCCAATAAATATTTTTTCATACAAACTAAATTTACCTACTGATTATGGCTACGCTATGGACATGGCACTGTGCATTAGGCACTAATGCCGGGAGAACACATCTCTCTCATACGAGTTCTTTAGGCGCTTGACCTTCCAGTTGTAGTTCTGGAGGTCTATGCCGCACCTCATGAGCCTTTTATTCCCATTACGTAGCTCAGTCAAGTAGTTTAGATGGTTATGGTCCGTTAGGAATGTCTGTTTGAAAACATGGTCAGCGCGATAGGAACCAAGGTGCTCAAGAGATGAGCCCATGCCTGAGAGTTCTTTCTCTTGAGTTTGGAGTTTTTCCCATGTCTGGAAGAAATTTATGCTGCCATTTAAGTAAACTCCACAGTTGGGAATTCCTGCTTGCACCTGGTGAAGCCAAAAATGAATTATGAGTATGGTCAGAGGTCGTGACTCCTCTGCCATGAAGTGGGAACCTTCGTCCTTCTGAAATGTGGCTAGGAAGCCATACCAATAAAAGAATTGTGTCATCTCTGTAACACTTATGGATGGGATAAGTTGGAGCGAGGCCCTTGGCACTATTTTCTTAGAGTTACCGATGACTTGGCATGGATGGCAAGAGGTTGCGGAAGCCTTAACACCCTTCTGCAAGCCTGGCCGGAAGAAATGGGGCTGCAGCAGTTGGGTTGTGCGCTTCACCCCAGAGTGCCCTCCCAGTCCCTCATGGGCCATTCGTAGCACCGACAAGCGGGAATTATGGGGGACAACTACATGCTGGCGCAGGGCCTCAGCAGGGTTGTGAGAACCTCGGGTGATCTTAAGGGGCACCTCATCCTTTAGCAGGAACTCAGCCTTAGAGGGGTTATTCATTTCCACCTCGTTCGAGTTGGCGGGTGCCCTGTTGTTTACCAATGTCTCATCCAGCAGTAGGAACCTGATGAGCTTTGTCTGGCTCCTTGGGTCCTCGGCGCTGATGGGTGGTTCACCTCTTGCCTGCTCTGAGACCTCTGGCCTGGTGATTGAGATAGCCCTATTTCCAGTGGTGTTCAGTGGCACAGTTTCACCCGGATTGAATTTGCGGGTGCTCGGCTCAGACTCACGGTGGGAAAAGGGAGACCCCTGGCCCTCCTCTGAGGTCTCTGGCATGATGCTTGGAGTAGCCCTATCCCCTGTGGTGGAAAGTGGCCCACCTTCACCAGAATTAACTTCTGGCGTACGAAGCTCAGACTCACTGCTGGAGGAGGAAGACTCTTGGGCCTCCTCACTTAGCCAAGCTACCTCACCAAGGTCAATGTCACCGAGCCAGTCGTCTTCCCATGCAGGTTGCATCCTAACAGTTTTAGGCTCCGGCTTGGCAGCCTTCATGCACGGCTTTTGACCCAAGCATGAGTTGTAGCCCTCATGTGCAAGATCACTCCCTGCCCCCTGTCCGCACTTCTTGCTGAGCTGGGACGTGGTCACCTTCAGTTCCACTGTAGGGAGTTCCTTGGTGAACCCTTCAATGAAGTGGGTCTTCCTGCGATTGTCCTGCTGGACTTTGGCAACATTGGGTTGAGGTGGCAAGTGATTGAGTTGTGCCAATCGGGCGTCCATCTCCTGCATTCTTAATTCATGCACTCTCTCTCTTTCATAGTGCATCCTTTCTTGCTCTGTTCTTCTCCGTGCTTTGTCTTCATTCATGAGCTCCCGCACATACCTTCGCAATGTTTCTCCCTCATAGCCTTGTCTTTCTGCCAAGTCCACAAATGCACTGATTTCAGCAGCAGTCATTTTGCTAAGTTTTGTGGAGACAGCAACAAGAAAAACTCAACAGCACAAGGTACGATGTTGACCGTGCCAGAAATTACACGGAGGGGAAAGACGCTCTAGCCTTATGCAAGAGTCTCATGGAAGGAAGGATGAAGATGGAGCTGGGCAAAATGCACAATGGCTGAGAAAAATGCCTTTCGAGAAAGAATTATCACCAAATAGCAAGCCTTGCAAGTAATTGAACAAGAGCCTAACTTGAAAACCAGGGCCACGACAATGGGTGAGCTTAGGCTGTTCGGTTGTAATTCGTCCAAACAAGTAACGATATATATGACAACTGTACTACACAATGAAAACGGAATCACAACTATACAGTAGGTGACCCTCTGGGGTAGTCAGGGAAAAAGGAGATCACAACTATGTGTGAACCTTTATACTAGTCATAAAAGAAATGGAATCACCACAATGGGTGAATCTCTATGCTAGTACAAAAAAAAAAAAAAAATTGGAATCACAACAATGGGTGAACCCACTATGCTAGTCATAAATAAATGGAATCACAACAATGAATGACCCTCTGTGCTAGTCATAAATAAATGGAATCACAACAATGAATGACCCTCTGTGCTAGTCTAAAAAAAAAAATGGAATCTCTACGATGTGTGACCCTCCTATGCTAGTCTTAAGGAAAAAAATGGAATCTCCACGGTGTGTGACCCTCCTATGCTAGACTTAAGGAAAAAAAAATGGAATCTCCACGATGTGTGACCTTCCTATGCTAGACTTAAGGAAAAAATGGAATCTCCACGATGTGTGACCCTCCTATGCTAGTCTTAAGGAAAAAAAATGGAATCTCCACGATGTGTGACCCTCCTATGCTAGACTTAAGGAAAAAAAATGGAATCTCCACGGTGTGTGTGACCCTCCTATGCTAGACTTAACGGAAAAAAAAATGGAATCTCCACGATGTATGACCCTCCTATGCTAGACTTAAGGAAAAAAAAGGAATCTCCACGATGTGTGACCTTCCTATGCTAGACTTAAGGAAAAAATGGAATCTCAACGGTGTGTGGCCCTCCTATGCTAGTCTTAAGGAAAAAAAATGGAATCTCCACGATGTGTGACCCTCCTATGCTAGACTTAAGGGAAAAAAATGGAATCTCCACGATGTGTGACCCTCCTATGCTAGTCTTAAGGAAAAAAAATGGAATCTCCACGATGTGTGACCCTCCTATGCTAGTCTTAAGGAAAAAAAATGGAATCTCCACGATGTGTGACCCTCCTATGCTAGACTTAAGGAAAAAAAATGGAATCTCCACGATGTGTGACCCTCCAATGCTAGTCTTAAAGAAAAAAAATGGAATCTCCACGATGTGTGACCCTCCTATGCTAGACTTAAGGAAAAAAAATGGAATCTCCACGATGTTTGACCCTCCTATGCTAGTCTTAAGGGAAAAAAATGGAATCTCCACGATGTGTGACCCTCCTATCCTAGTCTTAAGGAAAAAAAATGGAATCTCCACGATGTGTGACCCTCCTATGCTAGTCTTAAGGAAAAAAAGTGGAATCTCCACGATGTGTGACCCTCCTATGCTAGTCTTAAGGAAAAAAATGGAATCTCCACGATGTGTGACCCTCCTATGCTAGTCTTAAGGGAAAAAAATGGAATCTTCACGATGTGTGACCCTCCTATGCTAGTCTTAAAAGGAAAAAAAATGGAATCTCCACGATGTGTGACCCTCCTATGCTAGTCTTAAGGGAAAAAAATGGAATCTTCACGATGTGTGACCCTCCTATGCTAGTCTTAAAAGGAAAAAAAATGGAATCTCCACGATGTGTGACCCTCCTATGCTAGACTTAAGGAAAAAAAATGGAATCTCCACGATGTGTGACCCTCCTTTGCTAGTCTTAAGGAAAAAAAATGGAATCTCCACGATGTGTGACCCTCCTATGCTAGTCTTAAGGAGAAAAAATGGAATCTTCACGATGTGTGACCCTCCTTTGCTAGTCTTAAGGAAAAAAAATGGAATCTCCACGATGTGTGACCCTCCAATGCTAGTCTTAAGGAAAAAAATGGAATCTCCACGATGTGTGACCCTCCTATGCTAGTCTTAAAAGGAAAAAAAAATGGAATCTCCACGATGTGTGACCCTCCTATGCTAGTCTTAAGGGAAAAAAATGGAATCTTCACGATGTGTGACCCTCCTATGCTAGTCCTAAAAGGAAAAAAATGGAATCTCCACGATGTGTGACCCTCCTATGCTAGACTTAAGGAAAAAAAAATGGAATCTCCACGATGTGTGACCCTCCTATGCTAGTCTTAAGGGAAAAAAATGGAATCTCCACGATGTGTGACCCTCCTATGCTAGTCTTAAGGAAAAAAAATGGAATCTCCACGATGTGTGACCCTCCTATGCTAGTCTTAAGGAAAAAAAGTGGAATCTCCACGATGTGTGACCCTCCTATGCTAGTCTTAAGGAAAAAAATGGAATCTCCACGATATGTGACCCTCCTATGCTAGTCTTAAGGGAAAAAAATGGAATCTTCACGATGTGTGACCCTCCTATGCTAGTCTTAAAAGGAAAAAAAAATGGAATCTCCACGATGTGTGACCCTCCTATGCTAGTCTTAAGGGAAAAAAATGGAATCTTCACGATGTGTGACCCTCCTATGCTAGTCTTAAGGAAAAAAAATGGAATCTCCACGATGTGTGACCCTCCTATGCTAGTCTTAAGGGAAAAAAATGGAATCTTCACGATGTGTGACCCTCCTTTGCTAGTCTTAAGGAAAAAAAATGGAATCTCCACGATGTGGGACCCTCCTATGCTAGTCTTAAGGAAAAAAATGGAATCTCCACGATATGTGACCCTCCTATGCTAGTCTTAAGGGAAAAAAATGGAATCTTCACGATGTGTGACCCTCCTATGCTAGTCTTAAAAGGAAAAAAAAATGGAATCTCCACGATGTTTGACCCTCCTATGCTAGTCTTAAGGGAAAAAAATGGAATCTTCACGATGTGTGACCCTCCTTTGCTAGTCTTAAGGAAAAAAAATGGAATCTTCACGATGTGTGACCCTCCTTTGCTAGTCTTAAGGAAAAAAATGGAATCTCCACGATGTGTGACCCTCCTATGCTAGTCTTAAGGAAAAAAAAAATGGAATCTCCACGATGTGTGACCCTCCTATGCTAGTCTTAAGGAAAAAAATGGAATCTTCACGATGTGTGACCCTCCTATGCTAGTCTTAAGGAAAAAAAATGGAATCTTCACGATGTGTGACCCTCCTTTGCTAGTCTCAAGGAAAAAAAATGGAATCTCCACGATGTGTGACCCTCCTATGCTAGTCTTAAGGAAAAAAAATGGAATCTTCACGATGTGTGACCCTCCTATGCTAGTCTTAAGGAAAAAAATGGAATCTTCACGATGTGTGACCCTCCTTTGCTAGTCTCAAGGAAAAAAAATGGAATCTCCACGATGTGTGACCCTCCTATGCTAGTCTTAAGGAAAAAAATGGAATCTTCACGATGTGTGACCCTCCTATGCTAGTCTTAAGGAAAAAAATGGAATCTTCACGATGTGTGACCCTCCTTTGCTAGTCTCAAGGAAAAAAAATGGAATCTCCACGATGTGTGACCCTCCTATGCTAGTCTTAAGGAAAAAAAATGGAATCTTCACGATGTGTGACCCTCCTATGCTAGTCTTAAGGAAAAAAATGGAATCTTCACGATGTGTGACCCTCCTTTGCTAGTCTCAAGGAAAAAAAATGGAATCTCCACGATGTGTGACCCTCCTATGCTAGTCTTAAGGAAAAAAAATGGAATCTTCACGATGTGTGACCCTCCTATGCTAGTCTTAAGGAAAAAAATGGAATCTCCACGATGTGGGACCCTCCTATGCTAGTCTTAAGGGAAAAAAATGGAATCTTCACGATGTGTGACCCTCCTATGCTAGTCTTAAGGAAAAAAAATGGAATCTCCACGATGTGTGACCCTCCTATGCTAGTCTTAAGGAAAAAAAGTGGAATCTCCACGATGTGTGACCCTCTTATGCTAGTCTTAAGGAAAAAAAATGGAATCTCCACGATGTGTGACCCTCCTATGCTAGTCTTAAGGGAAAAAAAATGGAATCTTCACGATGTGTGACCCTCCTATGCTAGTCTTAAAAGGAAAAAAATGGAATCTCCACGATGTGGGACCCTCCTATGCTAGTCTTAAGGGAAAAAAATGGAATCTTCACGATGTGTGACCCTCCTATGCTAGTCTTAAGGAAAAAAAATGGAATCTTCACGATGTGTGACCCTCCTTTGCTAGTCTCAAGGAAAAAAAATGGAATCTCCACGATGTGTGACCCTCCTATGCTAGTCTTAAGGAAAAAATATGGAATCTTCACGATGTGTGACCCTCCTATGCTAGTCTTAAGGAAAAAAATGGAATCTTCACGATGTGTGACCCTCCTATGCTAGTCTTAAGGAAAAAAATGGAATCTTCACGATGTGTGACCCTCCTTTGCTAGTCTCAAGGAAAAAAAATGGAATCTCCACGATGTGTGACCCTCCTATGCTAGTCTTAAGGAAAAAAAATGGAATCTTCACGATGTGTGACCCTCCTAT
>NC_090727.1:101294280-101301780 GCF_036898095.1 Palaemon carinicauda | reverse complement strand
AAGAAAATTCTATTGATAATGGTGATGACCAATTGGAAATTTTGAAAGAAAAAACCAAGATGAAGGAACTGGAGTTTAGAGCTCTCCAACTTAGAGCCGATGAAAGGGCAAAAGAGAGAGAGAGAGCATGAAATTGAGGTGCTTAAATTACAGATTAAGTTGAATCAGGGAAAGAATGGTAGCTATAATAATTCTAGTGTTGATGAAACAAGGTTTAATATGTTCGCTGCATTAAAACTGGTACCACACTTCTCCGAGGAGGAGGTTAATGAGTTTTTTGTGTCATTTGAAAAAATTGCTAAGAAGCTTGCCTGGCCAAAGGATATGTGGACAACATTAGTTCAGTGTCGTTTGGTGGGTAAAGCTCAAAGGGTCTATAATAATCTTAGTGACGATCTCTCCGCGGATTACGACACCGTAAAAAGTATTGTGGTGAAAGCGTATGATTTGGTGCCTGAAGCATACAGGCAGAAGTTTCGTAATCTGCGAAAGGATCTTGACATCACTTACGTTGATTTTGCTCGAAAGAAAGTTCAGTTTCTCGATGACTGGCTGAAATAAAAAGAAGTAGACAGTTTTGTTAAACTGAATGAGCTGCTTCTGGCAGAGGAATTTAAGAGGAATGTGAGTCGTGACTTGCGAATTCATTTGGAAGAGTTGAAACTCGACTCCATTCAGGAAATAGCAATTGCTTCTGACGAGTATGCACTTACCCATCGGGAGGAACCCCTTAGGAAAAGAATTAATCAGGATAGGTTCTTACCCCATGAATATAATACACATAGTAATAATCGTCAGTCTTCTAAAGGAACATTAAGGTCAAATAAAGACGAGTCAGAAAAACTTTCTAATCAAGACAGAAGCGTAAGCGACTCGCGTAGTTTCGTAAACAGAAGTAAATCGGTTAATGGGGGGGGGGGGTAGTAGTGGTAGAAATTTTGGTGGTAGTAGTAGTATGAAGTGTTATTGGTGCCACAAGACGGGGCACGTAAAGGCTAATTGTTACGGTTGGAAAAACTTTAAGGAGAGGAGGTCTAATCCAGTAAACATTGTTGTAGCTGAAAAAACGGCAAACGTAAACCAAAGTATGGAACAGGAAAAGTGACTAAAATTTAAGAGGTACATTTCTGACGGATCTGTGTTTGTTGGTAACAATAAAAAAAAACAAAGGTTTGTTTAAATGTATTACGGGACTCTGGAGCAGCACAGTCTCTCATATTAAAAACTGCTGTTCCAAAGGGTTTTGTATTTTCCAACGATGAATTTGTGGTGTTGGGTGGTTTCCCGAACTCTATTACGTCTTGTCCTTTAGAGGAGTTTAATATTCACACCAAGTATTTTAAAGGGACTGCTAAACTGGCTGTGGTACACAGTTTGCCAGTTCCCGGTATTCACCTCCTCTTAGGGAATGATTTGGCTGAAGGTGAAGGTACAATTGATAATATATGTCCAATTTTTGACTCTACTGAATGTGACTTGTGAAGGCGATGAGATTGAAACTAATTTTTATAAGCCTGTCTCTGTAGTAACCCGATCTAGAGCTCGGGAGATGGATCTCGAGGATGTTGACTTAGATTTATATCAAGTAGACAAACAAATGACTGACATGAGGACTGGTTGTAGTAATAAGAAAATCATTAATGGGGATGATGTAAACTGGGACGCCAAGGAGTTCAAAATGGGACAGAGTAAGGAGTTTTCTAAATTAGAACTCGGCAATCCCGAGGATTTGGTGAAACCAGTATTCGTCAAAGAGAGAGGTTTGCTCTACAGGTTGAGCAGGTCGGCTAATGCACCTGTCCATCAGGTAGTCATGCAGACAATTGGTTGTCCCGGAAAGGTACCGAAATAAATTGATGTATTTAGCACATGAAAATGATTTGTCGGGACATTTTGGTGTTAGGAAAACCTTTCAAAAGGTTGCTGAACATTTCTTTTGGCCTGGGATGCGTAAAGACATTAAGAGACACGTATTATCTTGTGATGTGTGCCAGTTGGTGGGGAAACCTAACCAGAAAATACCCAAGGCTCCTTTAATTCCTATACCCTCCGTGGGCGAAGCCTTTCGGGAAGTGATAATTGACGTAGTGGGTCCCCTACCGCGGACGCGCGGTAGGAATGAATATATATTGTCTATGGTTGATAGAATGTCTCGCTTCCCTGAGGCTATCCCATTGAGGAGTATACGGTCCGAATAGGTGGTTGAAGTGTGGGTTGGCTTCTTTACCCGATTTGGTTTTCCTAAAGTAATTCAGAGTGACTGTGGCACTAATTTCACGAGTAGGTATTTAGAAAAGAAAATTAATGAGTTTGGTATTAAACATGTGAAGTCTGCACCGTATCACCCGGAAAGCCAAGGCCAGGTGGAAAGGTTCCACCAAACCTTGAAGTCTGTGTTAAAAAAATTTTGTTTGGAGACTGGGAATGATTGGGATAAGGAATTACCCTACGCATTGTTTGCAATACGATCGATCCCCAATGAGTCAATGGGTCTCTCTCCTTTCCAGCTTATTTTTGGTCACTTGTGTTCGAGGCCCTTTAGACGTAGTGAGAGAACACTGGGAAGGAGAGACTCCCGAAGTTAATGTATTGGATTATTTTTCAGATTTGCAGGAGAAATTGCTTAGAGCACGGTCATTTACTCAGGAACATTTAGTGAAAGCCCAGGCCTCGATGAAATCTAAGTATGACGTTAAAACACGAGATAGGCTTTTTAATGTAGGTGACAAGGTGTTGGTTTTACTTCCTATGCCTGGCAATCCCTGAAAGCGGAATTCTCAGGTCCGTGGAAGGTTCTGAAGAAAATTAACAATGTAAATTACCTGACTGAAACTCCTGATAGGAGAAGAAAAACCCGTATTTGCCATGTTAATATGATAAAATCTTTTATTGACAGGTCTGTAGAAGAATCTGTAGTACCTATTTCTGTAGTTAGTGTAGAAAAGGAACAGTTCATGGGCGATAAATTTGCTGTTAGCCCAAGTGGTTTGGAAAATAATTCTGATGTTTTAAATAATCTGAATACTAAATTTCAGTACTTAGATGCAGAAAAAGCTGCACCTCTAATCAATTTAATTAACGAATATAAAGATCTCTTTCAGGATGCACTTGGTAGGACTCATATTTTGCAACACAACGTTGATGTTGGGGAGGCTCAGCCTATTAAGCAATGTCCATATAGACTAAACCCCCTCAAGAGAGAAATAGTCAGGAAGGAAGTTAAATACATGCTTGACCATAACCTCGTTAAACCGAGCTGCAGTCCTTGGAGCTCCCCGGTAGTTTTGGTTAGGAAGGAGGATGGTCAGCCTAGGATGTGTTTTGACTACCGCAAGGTCAACTCTGTAACAAAAACGGACTCGTTCCCCTTGCCCAGGGTGGAAGACTGTTTAGATAGAGTGGGATCTGCCCGTTCTATAAGTAAATTTGACCTGTTAAAAGGATATTGGCAGGTTGGTCTTACACCCCGGGCAAGGAAAATATCAGCCTTTGTGACGGGTGACGGCCTCTATGAATGTGAGGTGATGCCATTTGGCATGAAGAATGCCGCCGCTACCTTCCAGAGGCTGATGAACTTTATTACATGTGAACTGGAGGGTTGTGTGGTATATATTGACGACCTTGTGATTTACAGTGATGATTGGAAAACTCATCTTAAGAGGATAAGAGCGCTGTTCGAGGTGCTGAGGAAGGCTGGTCTGGTGCTAAATTTAAAGAAGAGTGATTTTGCTCAAGCAAAAGGGGTTTATTTAGGACATGAAATTGGCTTGGGTAAGATCGCTCCTAAGAGAGCGAATGTTGAGGCAGTTACAGCCTTCCCAGCTCCTCCAAACAGGAGAGGTATTCGTAGATTTTTGGGTCTAGTTGGTTATTATAGGAAGTTTATTAAGAATTTTTCTGACCTTGCTAATCCCTTAACAAATTTGTTAAAGAAAGATGTAAAATTTATGTGGAATAACGAGTGTCAGGATGCATTTGAAAAATTGAAAGGTACTTTAATAACCTATCCTTTGTTACGTTCTCCCGATTTTTCCTTGCCTTTTTGTTTGGCAACAGATGCCAGTGACACAGGTTTAGGGGCTGTCTTGTTTCAGGAGGGTGAAAATGGCACCTCGCATCCAGTCACCTACTTTTCCAAGAAGTTGTTACCGGCAGAGAGACGTTACTCAACAATTGAGAAAGAGGCTTTATGCTTGGTGAAAGCCATCATACATTTTGAAGTGTATTTATCTAACTCAGTATGTCCAATAAAGGTCTTTACAGATCATAATCCCTTAATTTTTATTAATAAATTTAAAGATAAAAATCAGCGTATTTTGCGCTGGAGTCTTTTACTCCAAGAATATAACCTTTTTATTTGTCACGTGGCTGAAAAAGACAACGTAGTCCCTGATGTTCTTTCCAAGACATTCGGTAATGAAAATGATGAGGTGGCAATCCAAGAGTAGTTGTGTAAGGGTAAAGGACTCTGCATCAATCACATTTGAGCCATTTTTTTTTTTTCGTCCGGTGTTGGGAAGATTTCTTAATATAAGTTTGAGGTTGACATTATTTATATTTAATCTTTGAGTTGATATTAATGTTTAAGGATAGTGGTTTCGGGTTTATGAAATATTCGCTTTTGAATTTTGCATTTACTTTTGTGCACAATGCTTATGTTTTTGTTTGCATTACAAATTACTAGTTTAATATTGGCTAGGAGTTACCTTTAAAAAAAAAATAATAATAATTTTTTTTTTCTTGTCCCGGGGAGCTGTAATCCATAATTACTTTAAATATTTTGTTCGTGGGTTTTGTCATTTGTTTTAATTAAGTCACGAAAAGTTCTCTTGGAATATTCTTTATTCCCCGGCCAAGGTTTTGTTTGTGTTCATTTGTATAGTGTTTATTAACCATATTTTTGTTTTCTGCTTTTCATGTTTTGTGGAGCGGACTGCCCGTCTTCGGTGCTTAGCTTGTCGAACTGCCCCATTACGTAGTTATGCTTTCGCTCTCTCTCTCTCCGTTTACTTGGAGTGCGTTTTTGGGCAGCGGGGTAGAGAGTGTCGGCTCTACAACACAGGAGGTCTTACAGCATTTTTTTCACGGCTTGATTATCAGACGATATTTGTTCCTGCTCCTGCAGCTACCATTGATTTTGAGAGGCTCCTGCTAATGAATTTTAGCCTTATAAGCATTGCTATTGCTTTTGTGCTGCTGCCTGCCACTGCTGCTGGCTGTTGCCGTGTGTCTGACCTCCTGGAGTCGTGAGGAGGCCTTCTAGGGACGAAGAACGGTAAGCGAACCGTATATGTTCTTCCTTCGCCTGCTTAAATCATATAGACAATCTACGTTGCCCTAGTGATCCCCTCGGTGCAAGAACACCCCTAGTAATCCTGAAGTAGGACAATCGCTGGTGATTGTGTCATAATAATCTTTAATTAGGAATTCGGTGCGGTTTTTGAGAACTTATGCAAGCATTCTTCAGATATTTCTTCGTGACCTGTAAAGTGTAGTATTATCGCCAATTTAGGATATATTATTATTTAAAGGTGTATTATGATAATTATTGTAAAATTAATTAGTTTTAAGGTTTACTTCACTCTGCAACTCTAACTGTCGTATGCTAGGGAAAGTGTGTATTTGTCTGCCTCCTACACCTTTTGTTTCTCTTCGATTGAGGTATAAAAGTTAGATAGGCGTGTGACGGTTCGAGAGTTATTATTGTAAAGTAGTGTATGTGTTTTTCCAGTTCCGAAGAAAGCTTTTCGAGGACTACTTTATGTAATTTAAGACTACTTTTATCAATTAAATTTTATTGTTAAGTTCGATTCAGTGTTTTTTGTATCCCTCTTTGAAAGTTGTTTTGCTTTGTGAATTTTGTGTCGCTGCTGGTTCTTGCCTGGTATTTTGGCACTGAGCCAGTCTGAAAAAAATAATCCTGGATGAACATAATCAATCTTAAGTTCATTACAATATATATATATATATATATACATACGTGTATATATATATATATATATATATATATATATATATATATATATGTATATATATATATATATACATATATATATATATATATATATATATATGTATATGTATATATGTATATATATGTATATATATATATGTATATATATATATATATATATATATATATATATATTATAGTCACGGAAGGAGAACCGAGTTTGTGTTTTCCTTTTTCCTTTCGGGGCTATAACACTTAATTATTTTTATGCTCATCACGTGTTAGCTTTTGTGATATTTACACACGCACATACACAGACACACACACACACACACACACACATATATATATATATATATATATATATATATATATATATGTGTGTGTGTGTGTGTGTGTGTGTGTATAATGATAAATTTTGCACATTTAGATGTGTTTTTCATATTCATATAAGTATGTATTACACACCGTCAATACTGTATTCTCTCTATACCGCGGGATCAGAGAACCGAGGGGGAATCAACTCGGAGATTATAGCTTCTGGTCGGCCGGGGAACCGAACCCTAGGTCAAGGAGAGAAAATTGGTATTACACACACATATGTATGTATATATATATATATATATATATATATATATATATATATATATATATATATATTATGCCTGTTGTAGAATTAGGGAATATGTTTTGAGGTAGCTCTAGCATGCTGATTACGGCCCAATTTCCGTCATTGCCATATTATCTTATTCTTTTAAATGTGGTTGGCCTAGAAAGCAAACTTTTTGCATATGCAGATGGTGCTACTCTCCTGAATTTAGATCTCAATACACTGCACACATAACAACTAATACATCTGTTTCTAGTATACTGTAAGACAAAGGCCTCAGACACGTCATTTCATGTCTGGCTTTTTCTGATTCGATATAATTAGATCATTATATTTTGTAGTCCTCCATATACCTCAAGTGCTGTGTAGAAAGATTTTAACTTTTTTTTTTAAATCAAACAAGATATTTTTGTTAACTGGAATAGTGATAAAAGAATAAGTTATAAATTATATAAAAGAAAATCTTGAGTAAAGGAAATGGAATATAGTACTCCAAATGACCTATGTTTGAATCCAGCTAATGAATACCTTGTCTTGGCTTCACACAAATATCAAATAGTTCCAGGTTGGAATGGTCCAGGGATGGTGTTTCATGCTGCCGCTCGGGAGAGATTTCTTTCCTGGAGAGATAGTGAGAATCTAGGAACTAATATTGACGGTCTAAGACGAGCACCGGAGGGGAAGGCCATTCATTTCTAAAATAATGAGAATGTTTGATAAATAAATGATTAAAGAATGAAAGAAAGGACCACAATTGATAAAGAAATAAATAGGGAAACAAAAATGGCAGGAGGGGGGAGGCACCCCAGGTTGGCGGGAGCGAGGGGGAGGCCCGCCCGGGCTGGTGGCAGTGGGTGAGGCCTCCCCTGGCTGACGGGAGAGGGTGAGGCCCGCCCGGGCTGGCGGGATGAGGGGAGGCCCGCACGGGCTGGCTGGA
>NC_090727.1:101279280-101289280 GCF_036898095.1 Palaemon carinicauda | reverse complement strand
AAATTTTTTAAACATCATCAATCACTGTGGTGATTAAAAGTGGCCAAACCCCAGATATGAATAAGGACATGTCTGAGGCCTTTGTCTTCTAGTGGGTGCTTTTGTTGTTGTTGTTGTTGCTGTTGTTGTTGTTATGTATAGGCTATATAAATCTATTTGTATTTGTGTGTTTGTGTGTTTTCTCTTCTCATTGGGCTATTTTTCCCTGTTGCACCCTTTTGGGCTTATAAGCATCCTGATTTTCCAGATGGTGTTGTAGCTGAGCTAATAATAATAATAATAATAATAATAATAATAATAATAATAATAATAATAATAATAATAATGTATCATTTAATAACTTACAAGTCGAGTCTGTGGCCATTTCATAACAAGTTTGTTGAATTCATTATTATAATTATGATAACTATAATTAATCTAATTAAGATTTAGAGACCAAAAAACCTTTATTCTTACCAAGAATAATTACGACTTGTAAATATTTTAAGTATCTTATATTGCTAAAATATATTAAAGAAATTATTTTCTTAAATTTTTTGGGTTATAATTGCCTAAGTTATTACAGAGATTGATTACAGTCAGTAACCTACTGTATGCAAAATACAGCAGCTGTCTTTGGAAGAACCAATCCACCTCGTTTGCTTGTTTGCCAAGGTTTTTCAGTTCTTCAATTTTGTTATTATAAATCTAAATTTTAGTTTTATTCAATTTCCAATTTGGCATATTAATTTACATAAATTTAGTGTTAGTTTATGTCAAATATGTTACTGGCCATGATATAATTTTCCTTTGAAAATACACTGAATAAAAATTGACTGGAAGACTCCAGCCAATTGGACTGGAAGACTCCAGCCAATAGGAAGACAGCTTCTAACTATCTTAGCCAAAGAATGAATGTTTAAGCCAATGAGAGACTGGATTACAAAGGGGTCTTGTTGGAGGCCTCTAATTTGCTAAGGGAAAATCCTATGGTTTTCAGAGCACTTCCCTACGAGCCCTGGAGGAGTGAAGATCAAAGGTCAGTTGAGTGGTAGATTTAGGAATGGATTTTTAATTTATATATATATTAATTGGTAGGATTTTGCAATTACGAAATCTATAGAAAAATAGACATTCTATATGTTAATAAGACGTTGGTTTGATTAAAATGTAAGAAATATGAGGAAAATTGGCCAGACACCAGACATGATTGAAGACATGTCTGAAGCCTTTGTCCAGTTGTGGACTAGAAATAGCTGTATATATATATATATATAATATATATATATATATATATATATATATATATATATATATATATATATATATATATATATATGTAGTCTTTTCTAGTCCAGTGCAGGAAAAAGGTTTCAGACACCTCTTTATTCATGTCTGGAGTTTGGCCATTTTTCATCATCATGCTGGCCAGTGCTCATTAATGGTAGGAGATTTTTGTCTTCGCTCAGAGCAAACCAACCTAGTATAGGTGCCCCCTGACTAGTCCAGCTTTGGTAACATGGCAATACGCAAACCCTTTCACCACGTTAAGGTATCCACACTTGGAATGGATACTTTATTTGTCTGAGGTCATTGAAAAACAGTAAGCCATTTACGAGGTTATAGACACGATATGAAATTCGTACATTTAATTGTTTAATATATATTACTGAAAAGATAAGTCACTGGGGGGAGGGGGTGTGTAGAGTAACTACCTATCATTAAGGTGTGACTGAGAGGCGAGAGTTGATGGTTGTGGTAAGTGGCCAACGAAATTTAGACTTTTTTTTATCCACTAATGATGTTGGTTAGAGTTGAAGTTATTTTTTTTTTTTTTTTTTTTTTTTTTTGCCCTTTTCAATTGTAAAATCTTTTTATGCTGTGTGGGATTTATACTAATTATAATATTTAATCGCACTTAGTTCATTAATAAATACAGCGAACTGATCTGTCTACTCTTATTACTTTTGTACTTGATTTATGTATTACTGATGTATTACTGTCACCATCCCGTAAGAAATAATGACAAAGTAGTTTAAAAATTACACTTGCCTCTATTTTACCGAAATACGGCTGAGAACAGTATATTTCTTACTAAGAATTTCCAATAATTACTTTTTTAAGTATATTGATATAATTAAGTCATTAATAAACAGTTCGCTTGTATTACTGCCATTAAGTAGTTAATTGTGAATATATCGATTGAATCATAAATGTCTAATTAATTTTTATTAATTTAAAGGTATAATTATTATTAATTAATGATTCATTTAGAGGAAGTTTTGAGCATTTAGGCCTATTTGTGGCTTTCATATCAATTGTTTGAAAATATAAAAATCTCTATATTGGTATTACCATTTCATAGTCATTTTATATCCTTCGTAAGCACTAATTTTCTTTGGAGAAACAGCTGCTCATTTAATAATATTTTCAGAAGAAATTTTTGTTGTTTTACAACAATCTCGATTTGTTCTCCAAAAAATCTTTCCTTCATTGAAAAAAAAAAACATTGTTAACCTGTTAAATGTCTTGGTGCTAAAGAAGGGTCGTTGCAATATATTTTTTTAACCTGTCAATATTTTTACCCCCGGAGTTAGGGGTAGTTCTCCCCAGAGTTCTTGATTACATCCCCAAGGATTCGTGGTTAAATTCATAAGATTTCGAATTGAAATCCCCTAAGGATTCATTGTTAAATCTCCCTCAGAATTTGTGGTTAAAACACCCCAGAATTTGTGATCGAGTCCCCTGAATACGTGGTTAAATCTCCCCCAGGATTTGTGGTTAAATCACCAAGAATTCCGGATTAGGTCTTCCAAAATTCGTGGTTAAATCTCCCCTTAAGGATTTTTGGTTAAATCCCTCCAGAATGTGATTAAATCCTCCAGGATTCGTGATTAAATCCCCAGAATTAATGGTTAAATCTCCCCAGAATTCGTAGTTAAATCTCCCCAGAGTTCGTGATTGAATTCCCAGGATTCGTAGTTAAATTTCCTCCAGGTTTCATTCTTAAATCTCCCCAGAATCAGTGATTAAATCCCCCCATAATTCATGGTTAAATCTCACCAGAATTCATAATTAAATCTCCCCAGAATTCGTAGTTGAATCCCCCCAGAATTCGTGATCAAATCGCCAAGGGTTCGTGGTCAAATCCCCATATTTTGTGGTTAAATCTGCATATTTCATGGTTAAATCCCCGAGGATTCTGTGTTAAGTACCCAAATGGTGGTGTTAAATCTCCAAGGATTCTGGATTAAATCTCCAAGGATTCGGGCTTGAAAAGAATAGAATTTCTTGGACACACAACTTAATTAAGATTGTATTATATTAAAGAAATTTTTCTAATACTAATATTGCTGCTGTAAACATCGTTGGTATTTTACCATTCAACAACTTCAACTGAAAACATAGTACGATTATCGTAAACTAAAGAAGCTCTTATTTCTTTACTTGCTACGTCAAAGTGAAGAGTTTGGAAAGCAAAATTGAAGAAAGGAAGCCAGAATGGAGAAATAGTGAAAGGCTCAAAAGAATAAAGGAAAATAATATCGCAAACAAATATTTCATCGTGGGATAAAAGGCTTAAGAGGATTGCATCTGACTTGAAATCCCTCTTTGTCTTTCCGGGTATCACAGTTTGTCCAGACTTTCCCTTTTCATTATCTTTATCCTTTCCTTTTTTTTTACTTTCATTATGTCTATCGTTATCTCCATCTTTTCCCCCTTTCTCCTCTCTTATCTAATGGCCTCTAGGAAATGATAGCTAACACTTGTCTATCGGTCGAAGCTTCGTAGAGGGTTGTTACAGCTGGTGACAATATGTAGGCCTACATATGAAAAGTGCTCTTGTATATACAGAGAGAATAAGGGATTGGCATGACTTCAGTTTCATCTGATTTCTGCTTTTTTTATTAACATTAGTGAAGTCCTGGTATCATAAGGTTAAATTCAAATCAAAATTATCCTTTCCATCTGCACAGTTTGGTTTTTACGTTCGTTTGTTTTTATAGGTCTAGGGTGTTCTGCTGCCCTGTTTTCAATTCCTTTTAAAAGTATAATATTGAGCCAATGATTTCTTCCAATGCCTTTGGACTAAGAGTAGCATCAAATATAGATTATGGATACAAGTGATGTTTTGAATTGTGTTTTTGGAAACACAACTCGAGATTATAATTTTTGAAAGTGAAGGTTTTTAATCCTTATAAATGTTCCTTCTGTAAACTACCGTGATATTTTGAATTGGCTATTATTATTATTATTATTATTATTATTATTATTATTATTATTATTATTATTATTATTATCTAACCTAAAACCCTTCCTTGAAAAGCAGGATGATGTTATAAGCTCAAGGTGTCAAACAAGGAAAAATAGCCCTGTGAGGAAAAGGAAATAAGGAAATAGATAAACTATATGAGAAGTAATGAGTAATTTAAATGAAGTATTTTAAGAACAGTTTCTTTTTTTTTTTTCGTGCTGACAACATTAGGTAAGAAAATAGCTTTTTAATAGAAAGAACTTTTGTTTATATCTTGAGCTAATGCGAGAGAGAAACAGATTAGAAAACCACTTTTGAGTAAAATCAAAGAAAGGTCTCCCGTTCAATTATCAAATTCTGATAGATGTGATCCATTCTTGACCTATAAATTTGTTAGAACTGAGGCATTATACTTGAAATTTCCAAGTATAATCTTTGATTATGAAGAACAAGACTTGGATACTGAATGACGTTCCCTTTAAAGTGACAATACTGATAGTTTTTTTTTTCTGGAAATATCTAGTTGTTTTAGGCTCGGGTTTATCAGAGAAAGACATTTGTTATTCCTTTTAAGTTCGGTCGATCCTTGTTCACCATCGCCATATCAAACGCAAACGCTGAACGTATTTTCTCTATGGTAAACTAATATACAATTGCTGCTTTTTTAGTTCTGCCATTGGACAGGGATTGGGCAAGATTTAATCCTTTCATTGACATTCTGGGATCTATAAATAAGGATATATCCAGTCATTAATAGATTTATCAGCAACAAAAGAAGAAGACAAACTTGAACACTCAGGTTTTAAAGAAATTGATAGGAATAAAGATGATAGAGTATCTGAGTTATACATAGGCATATCATACAACAGAGAATTGGGATCTTTAGAAGCAGAAGAGAGACGAATTTAGAAAATAATACAAGTTAGTTTAATACTTATCTTATATATGTGTGTAGTGGTAACTTATGTTTCTAAATATTTCCTTTCATATGTACATTACACCTACGTTCTTTCACAAGTTATAACGAACCATACATGACTAAAGTGTTAAGTGAATTAATAACCATGAATAAAGTTTATACTATGATTAAAAAAGAATATTAATCGGCTGTTCGTTCGTTTTAGATTACCCTACCTTATGTAAAACCTATGTTCTTGTGTTGGCATCCCGTAAATGAGAACTAATCTGACAGAAGCAAAGCAAAAGTAAGTGAAATTTGTGGGCAAAACCCATAGATTTTCGCATAGGCCTATCCATAGGAAGGCACTACTGTATAAAGGCAGGAAATATGTATCAAGAAACAAGCTGAGGGCTAATGAAAATATTTTATAATAACCAAATATTGCCAAAATCTATGGAAAATAATTTTGGATATAGCATTTAACACGATGAAATTCTTTCCTTCGTAAATAGATTATTTTTATCCTCACACTTTGTTCATAGAATACTCCAATATTTTTATCATTCCATCAATGCAAACTTCTTCATTTCTCTTCTCAAAGCGAGACCTGAATGTACCCAGACCCGGATGTCATAAGGCAAGCAGTCTCAGTCGGAAAGAAATATCCATCAGTAAACATTAGGATGTTTTCATCATAAACACTTCCGAGTAAAGACGGAATTCAGTTATTTTAATAGGTTTCAATTAAAGGCAAAAATAATTGATATTTGTCTCAATCAACGAGAATACAAGTGACCATTTGTTACCTTGAATGGAGGAAAACTTTTGGGAAAAAGATATAACAGAAACAAGCTAAGAAATCATTATAATCACATCGTTTATATTTATGTATTGTTGCATTAGGCTTATAATGATACTTCTTTCTCTTTAAAAGTTATTCTGTTACGGGACTAAAAAGCAACTGTCTTTGACACAGTTCAGTTGGAAGTCATTTATAAAGAGCTTTTATGAACTTTGTGCCATATCATTAGAAGATCTATTTATGAATGGCCATACTTCTAGCATTCGAGGTTCTTTGTCCTTTATTTTGAGGTGCCATACATCTAATATTAGAGGCTTTTTTTTCTCGATATTAAGGTTCTATATCTCCATTATACGAGGCTCTTTGACCTTTTTTTAGTAGCTCTTTACATCTACCATTAGAAGGTCTTTGACATCTACTTGTGAAATACCATACTGCTAGTATTAGAGGTTTTTTTTACCTTTATTTTGAGGTACCATACTTCTAGTATTAGAAGCTCTTTGACCTCTATATATTGATTGTCCTTCCGTCTAGTATTAGAGGCTCTTAGACCTCTATATTGAGGTTCCTTAGCTCTAGCCTAAGAGGTCATTTGCCCTCTATTTATTATCTCTTTACCTATAGTATTAGAGGGCCTTTGACATCTATTTTTCAAGTGCCATACTTATGGCATTAGAGGTTCTTTGACTTCTATTTTGAGGTGCCATTCTTTCAGTATTAGAGGTTCTATGACCTCTTTATTTATATTCCTTACCTTCAGTATTAGAGGCATTTTGACCTCTATATTAATGCCCCTCACCTCTAGTATTACAGGCACTTTGACCTCTATATTGAGGATTGTCACCTCTAGTATTAGAGGTTCTTTGACCTCTATTTAGTAGCTCTTCACCTATAGCATTAGAGGGTCTTTGACATCTCCTTCTGAAGTGTCATACATCTGGCATTAGAGGTTCTTTGACCTATATTTTGAGGTGCCATACTTCTAGTATTGAAGGCTTTATGACCTTTATATTGATGTTCTTTACCTCTGGTATTAGAGGCTCTCTGATCTCTATAATGAGGTTTTTTTTTTTACCTCTAGTATTAGAGATTCTCTTACCTCTATTTGGTAGCTCTTTTCCTCTAGCATTAGAAGGTCGTCGACATCTATTTTTGAAGTGCCATATTTGAAGCATTAGATCCTCTTTGACCTCTGTTTTGAAGTGCCATACCTCTAGCATTAGATAAACTTTGAACTTCTTTATGAGGTGCCATACTTCTTGCACTTAAATTATCGTCTTTCGATATATTTGTCATGGCTATTCTAACTTGGCTACATCTGCACAATTAGGGCAAAGCCTCTTCAATTCTTCTATAACCATGTCTCTGATTTTACGTCTATAAAGACACACTTCTTCCACAGCATTCCCATCCAATCCAATTCCCCCAACACCAAAGACCCGCATGAAAGGCATCTGATCTGTCATGGTGTAGTTTCATCTTTACCTTTAACTGAAAGAATTCAAGCTAGAATACAGTTCACTATAAATATTGTTATGTATGAGGGCTTTATCATACACTGCACAATAAACCGTGTATTTGTTACTTGTTCTACTTATTTTTTCTCCATTACCATTTTCTCGTTCCCTTTATTACTATTAAGCCATTTTTGTTGTAAATATTCAAGACCAAACTTCCTGCCAAAACTGGGAACACTCATGAAAAGTCCCGCTTTGCACCAATTGGTAGATTCAGATGAACGAGAAGAGTCTAGCGTGGGAATAATATGACTCTAAGTAAATTGCAGGGTATCTATGAATCCATGTTTTGCCGATAAAATATTAGAAAATATTATGCAAATTCTATCAAAGTATTGCATTAATTTTATTTGTAATGATGATATTTGTAAACAATTGTTACTTTATATTTTGATCTACATAGATATTTTATTATTTACCCATATGAGAGCTTTAAAACTATTTTAAAACTAAAGTCATTTTTTGGGAGATGTGCCATATTGAGGCGTAGGATGGTCTTCAATCAGTTGCTTTCAAAAGCCGGGATTCGAAGAATTTGATCTTCTCTCTGATTGGATCTCTCTTTTGAAACTAAATTTATTTCCTTTAAATGAATATTGAAAATAATACCTTATCAATACTATTCAAAGATATCTATAAAATCCTATGATTTATTTTTTATATTGGGAAAATGTTACATAAAATATTACTATCTAAAGAACCATAATAAAGATATTGATCACATCCTTTACTGATGTGGTTTCTGTCAGCATTAGGTGCTCTTTGACCACTTAATATTTTTTTAATACTAGCTCTGAAGGAGAGCTAGTGCTTAATATGGTTACGGTACAATAAAAAAAAAAACTGATAAATTAGTGGCAGCAATAATTCTATCTTCATTACTAAATGTAGGGATTATCGGCATTTGTTTCAAGTCTAAACTTACGCCCTTTGTTTCTGCTTGTTTTGTAACCATTCTAAATATTAAAGGTCTGCGCAATCCTGTGTTCCTGTATGGTTGTGAGACATGGGTCCTGACAGAAAAATTAAGTCTGAAATTCAGACTGCTGAAATGCGTGTCTTACGTCTAATCCTTAGAGTAACAAGGAGAGATAGACTGCGAAATACCACTATAAGAGAAGCCTTGGGAGTAGAACAAGTGATTTTACAAATGGAAAGATGCCACTTGAGATGGTTCGGCCACATAGCCTACATCGAATGTCGGAATGTAATAGGGATGTTTGGCGAATTGTGGAAAGGGTTCCTGAAGGTAGAAGACGATTGGGAGGATTGAGGTAGAAGGATGACATAGATAAGACTTGAAAGATGCCACATGGAATATAATAATGCTATGCATGGAATATAACAAGCCCGTTTGGAATGGGGACGAACAATAAGGAATTTCTCAATTGACTGATTTTAGGTGAACTTATCCTTTTAATTTTGGTCTCATGTCCTGGTGAAACACTTGTAGTCTCTTTTAAGTACGTATATTCATTAATAATCCATAACCCTTGTTTCATCTTTTTTCATATTATTTGAGCATTACCTTAGCTTAATTTTTATTTTTTATCTGTCCTATCGAAATCTGTCATCTGCAATTCTTGAGTGGTTAAGGCATATACTATATATATATATATATATATATATATATATATATATATATATATATATATATATATATATATATATATATATATATATCTATATATATGGTTTATATATATATATATATATATATATATATATATATATATAGATATATGTATGTATTCATACTTGATTTATATATATATATATATATATATATATATATATATATATATATATATATATATATATATATATATATATATATATATATACTTTGTATATATACATATATATATATATATATATATATATATATTTATACTTTATATATATATATATATATATATATATATATATATATACATATATATATATATATATATATATATATATATATATATTTATACTTTATATATACCGTATATATATATATACATATATATATATATATATATATATATATATATATATATATATATATATATATATATACGGTATATATATACATATATATATACGGTATATATATATATATATATATATATATATACGGTATATATATATATATATATATATATATATATATATATATATATAGATATGTATATATATATATATATATATATATATATATATATTTATATATATATATATATATATATATATATATATATATACATACCGTATATGTATTTAATGTATTTACAGTATATATATATATATATATATATATATATATATATATATATATATATATATATATATATGTGTGTATATATGTGTGTGTATAGATAAATAGATAATCTTGTGTGTACTAATCAACCATAAATAGCATTTAAGGCAGAATTCAACTTTGGGAATATATATTTATTTGAAATTCTTTTATGATAAATGCTTCTGGCTGAATAAGGACTTGAAACATATGCCTTGAGTTCATTTCAAGTCCATTTTATGTGACTTTTAATAGAACTAAA
>NC_090727.1:101271780-101274280 GCF_036898095.1 Palaemon carinicauda | reverse complement strand
AATACTCAAGACCAAACTTCCTGCCAAATCTAGAATGGAAATAGCGTTGAAAAGTTCCGCTTTGCACCAATTTGTAGATTTAGATGAGCATTCCCGCTCACACATTCTCTTGATATAATAACCTCACAATCTGGTAGAATCTCATCCTTGTGTATATTGACAAGATGATGGCCGGGAATGAGTACAGAGAAGAGTCCACGAGGGAATAATATGACTAGAATGTATGTATAAGATTACCTTGCCTTATGCAAGACACGGGCTCTAGCGTTGGCAGCCTGTAAATATGACTAGAGGGAAATTGCAGGGTATCCTTGAATTCATTTTTTGCAGATAAGAAATGAGAAAGTATTATGTTAATTTAAATGATGTATTGCATTGATTTAATATTTAATGTTGATATTTGTAAGCAATTATTACTTTTAATTTTGATTTAGATAATATTTCAATTATTCAACCAAAATTATAGTATTATGAGAGCTTTAAAATAATTTTAGAACAATAGTCTTTCTAGGGAGATGTGACATATTGAGACATAGAACGGTCTTTCATCAATTGCATCTTGAAGCCGGAGACTCGAAGGAGAAGGCTTTAATCACCTCATTTGACATGACGAGAACTCTTGACCACAAGAAAAGTTATTATTTTTTTATACTTCCTCATTAGCAGTACTTTCCAACAGTTTGTTGTTAAATAACTACTTTTTTGAGCAAGTCTGAATGGTGGCCAAAAGAAGAACCTTAAAAAAACAGACAAATGTTTTGATGGTAATGAGGTAGAGGAGCAGGAAAGGATTAGAAATAATTGATGATGGGAATGAAAGAGAGAAACTGAAGAGAAGAATCCAACACCAGACCAAAGGAAGCCTGTTGCGGTTTAGCTGGATAACCGGGGGACGTCAGTGACAGGATACTCTTTCTATTCTGCCCTGTCCCGGAACCCCAAACCGAGAGGTAGTCCTGAATCGGAAGACACCCAAGAAGAAGGATCCTCAACGGAGTCGATTTCTTAGGGCTCAACCCGAAAAGGGAATCTCGGAAACCCAATTTTCTTTACTTAAGATTACCCAGGCCGTACAGACACCATTGCCATTACTGCTCAGAAAATATTTTCCATATCAGTAAACCTTATTATTTTATGGAAAGTTTATTGACTTATTAGATAAATTCATAATGTTGTTAAACACACATGTGTGTATATATATATATATATATATATATATATATATATATATATATATATATATATATATATATATATATATATATATATATATATATCATGAATCCGCAAAATCATGTAGAAATTATTGGAGTATCGCAGCTAAACAATTCCTTCCGTTAACAGCTACATTAGATTATTTCGACATTAATCTTGTTCTAGTCACCGATGAAAGAAAAAGCACTTTCAGATATGGTTCGATATAAAATAATAATAATAAAAAAAAACACCAATCATGAGTTATGCCGGCCTAAATGACATTCAGAGAGAGAGAGAGAGAGAGAGAGAGAGAGAGAGAGAGAGAGAGAGAGATTCGGCCCGAATACATCGTTTTTAATATATTTGTAGTACGTTGGTCAAAATTTGCCCGTAACTTTTTGAGTTAGGTTGGTGACAAACAAATAGACAGAGGTGAAAACATTTCCTCCTTGGCGGAGGTAATAATAATGATAATAATAATTGGACCAAAACGTAAATTTTGAGAGTTCTGACGAGGCGAATATTGGCCCGCGTACTGAGCCCTTTTATAATTTGGAATTGCATGATATTTCTTTGGATTTATTAAACGTAATTAGTTCATCTTACTTTCTAAATTCCTAGAATTTATCCATTTATTCAAACCTAAAGAAATCTTGCAACCATTCCAGAAACAACATTATTACTTCCTAATATTTCCATTCTTGCCTGTTTGTCTTTCAACAATTCCAACTCTTAGTGAGATGAAGATTTACTCCACGAATATCATGTCTCTAGAGAATGGAGCTTGTAATTTTTCTCAAGATGACATTTATTTTGAAATTGAGTTTTATGTATGCGGGGATATAAATGTGACGATATATATATATATATATATATATATATATATATATATATATATATATATATATATATATATATATATATATATATATATTTATATATATATATATATATATATATATATATATATATATAAATATATATATGCATATACATATATTATACACACACACACACACACACACACATATATATATATATATATATATATATATATATATATAAATATGTATATATATATATATATATATATATATATATATATATATATATATGTATATATGATGAATTTTGTCAGCGGTAAGGGGGGAGCCCCGCCCTGCCAGCAGGAAGGGGGGAGCCCCACCCTACCTTTGGGAAGGGAAGGAGCCCTTCCTACCAGGGGGAAGGTGGAAGGCCACCCCTGCCAGCGGGAAGGGGGGAGCCCCGCCCTGCCAGCGGGAAGGGGGGAACCCCGCCCTGC
>NC_090727.1:101264280-101266780 GCF_036898095.1 Palaemon carinicauda | reverse complement strand
ACCTGCTTCTGCACACAGTTTAAATCCTACATATCTTCTTTGGTGCACTTTTTCAGGGAATACTTCTCTTATTTGTTCTTTTTCTATTCGCTTACATTTTCAAACTATTTATCCTTGCTACTTCTCTAAAACTCCACCATCCTCTTTTTCGGTAAGGTTCTATCGTATATTTCAATGTTTTTCATTCATTTTTAGGTCTCTTTCATTCATTTGTTTCATTCACCCTGTTTTATCTCTTTGAAGATTTTTTAACCTATGGATGATTTCTTTTCTATCTCTTTCAATAACCTTCGCATCCTCCTGATAACCTGGTCCTCATTTAAAGGTTTAAAGGTTCCTTATGAATGGCATACGCAAGTTATATTAACAATACCCCGAGACTGACCATATACACATACGACAGTGCCCAAGTCCCATCTCCACCCAAGCTAAGACCAGGAAAAGCCAGACAATGGCTGATGATAACTCAACAGATAGGCTTATAGGTTACTCCAAAGCCGCCATCCTTAGCTCACAAGGATGGTAAGGTTACAGACACTACAAGAAATTATCGAGCTTGAGCGGGTCTCGAGCCTCAGTCCAGCAGAGCGCTAGACAGGGACGTTTCCAATAGGCCACTCTATTTGCCTCCCTAAGAGTAGGAATTGTTGTACACTTGAATACTATCAGAATTGTCCATCCTACGCCATACACGGTTCGTATTAGATCAAGTAAGTATTTCGGTTGGTGGAAATTTTATATATATATATATATATATATATATATATATATATATATATATATATATATATATATATATATATATATATATATATAAATGAAAATGATGTCATATGCATACAAATATTTCTGGCTTACGTAAAGCAACGTTTCTCATGAATAAGCAATTTCGTCAAACGATACTGGCTGAAATGTAAGGAAGTAATTAAAGTGCCTGACAAATGTTCGGAAATCTGTTTGTTTGAGAATCGGAATAATATATCCCAACATTTCAGTCGATTTACTACTTTCTTGAATATTTTTCTGTCCAGGTTGCCCTCAGTTCATACCATTTTAATTTCTAGTCGTGCAATATACGGTACATGATAAATATCAAAATAATCTATAGCATGATCTACTTGGTAGTTAAATCGTGATTTATATATATATATATATATATATATATATATATATATATATATATATATATATATACATACATACATAACGCACATCTTCATCATCAACATCTACGCCTATTGACGCAAAGGGCCTCCTTTAGATTTCGCCAGTCGTCTCTATCTAGAGCTTTTAATCAATAAATCTCCATTCATCAGCTCTTACTTCACGCTTCATAGTCTTCAGCAATGTAGGCCAGGGTCTTCCAACTCTTCTACTGCTATGTTGGACCCAGTTGAAAGTTTGGTCAGCTCATCTCTCTTAGGGAGTTCGACTTCCATACCCAAACCATCTCCATCTACTCCTAACCATAATCTCTTCCACAAATGGCACTCGAGTAATATCTCTAATAGTTTCATTTCTTTTCTTGTCTTGCCATTTAACACCAAATATAATCATAACATCATCAGCCGTTGCTAGTCCACCGCAAGACAAAGGCCTCAGACGTGTCCTTCCATACACTTCTCTTTATGGTTTAGTCTGTTTTCAAATTTTCTTAGCTCGTCAATCAATCGTCTTCTCTTCCTTTCCCTGCATCGGTTGCAAAAGCTGTTATCCTTCTTGTCCATCAGTTATTTGTCATTCTCATTATATGTCTTTCCCATGTCCATTTCTTTTTCTTATATGTTAGAGTTTCGGCGTCAATGACCTTAGATGTCAGGACCCCAGAAAACCTTAAATTAATCAATCAATCTTTTTTTTTTCCTGTCTTATGTATAGAATATTCTCTACTTTTTTCCTGTCAATCTTTCGTAACTTATTTGGTTTCTGCCAGGTTGTCATAACGTATTTCGTTATTTATCAGGCCTTCATGAAGTATTTCGTTATCTATCATTCCTTAAAAACGTATTTCGTTTCCTATCAGTCCTTCATTAGTCGTTTCGTTTCCTATCAGTCCTTCATTAGTCGTTTCGTTTCCTATCAGTCCTTCATTAGTCGTTTCGTTTCCTATCAGTCCTTCATTAGTCGTTTCGTTTCCTATCAGTCCTTCATTAGTCGTTTCGTTTCCTATCAGTCCTTCATTAGTCGTTTCGTTTCCTATCAGTCCTTCATTAGTCGTTTCGTTTCCTATCAGTCCTTCATTAGTCGTTTCGTTTCCTATCAGTCATCCATAAGGTATTTTGTTGCCTATCAGTTCTTCATAATGTATTTCGTTACTTATCTCGCTTTCATTACATATTTTCTTACCTATCAGTCCTTCATAACGTATTTCGTTAAATATCAGTCCTTCATAACAAATTCCGTTACATATCAGTCCTTCATAATGTGTTTTGATACCTATCAGTCCTTCATAGCGTGTTGTTACCTATCAATCCTTAAATTTTTCGAGAAAGAACTTATT
>NC_090727.1:101246780-101256780 GCF_036898095.1 Palaemon carinicauda | reverse complement strand
CTACATAGGCTGGCTTCAGGTGTTAACTGGGCGGAGACCCAACCTCATTAGACACCTGCCAAAAAGGGTCATTTCTGGTTGCAGGTAAATTCTTGTTTTTGACTTTCAGTACAGTTTATTTATATGAAAACACGGTAGCCTTATCTATATAAATACATAAACAAAACTATTTGTATATGGAAAACACATCCATATATAAATATATAAAAAAGACTTATACATATGTATACACAGACAGGCATTCATACAAAAACATGCATAATATATACATAGACATATACATACGTGTACATATACTGGTATACATATACAGACGTATACATAGACTTACATATAAATTCTTTTTTACACATGATTAACATGTATACATTTACATATATATACACACATACATACATATACATACATATTTATATATACACATACATATACATACATGCATATACTCACATACACATATACACATACATATATACATATATACATATACACACATACACATACATATACATACATATACACATATACATATACATACACATACACACATACACATACATACATATATATGCATACATTGTACTGAAATTCCAAATGGAATTTGTATTTTCTTTATTATATATTATATTATATCGTATTTTGTTTTATATTATATTTTGTTTAAAGTAGCATGGTCACTGGAAGGCAGTTAGCTTAGTTTCAAGTATTTAACTACCCCCTTGGTTGTTAACAGCTCACTGCCTTCCTGCGGCCGTTTCTGGTTTTAACCTAACCAGCCACTAATGCTTTGCTTTCTTCCTGAGGTTGACGGAAACTTTAAGACAGTTACGAAGGAGCATTCCATCGCTAAGGGTCTTGTAACTCGAGCTCCTATTCTTGATATAAGAATACACTTTGTACAGCTACACAGTTAACGTGACAAGAACATTTTCTACATGTCCTTTGAAGTGACGAAGAGTATTATCGCCATGTAAACTTCTGTGTAATCCCGACCAGGAAGAAGCTTTCTTTCATCGCAACCCATCTCTACACGTACTTCGCCTTCGTCCCAGGATGATATCGGTGGGTCTGTAAAACTCAGGGGGAGTTTTTTTTATGTCAGTCCGAAATCATTTAGAGGGATAATGCCATCCCATTTAAATTTGACTTCCAATTATCATCGCTTACTTTTTTCAATGTTATATTTTTTCATACCTTTCAATTTAGTAACGAGTTCGTACCCTTTTCAGTTTTGTAACGACTTCGTACCCTTTAAAGGGATATCATAAATTGTACTTCGTGGACTCCAGTTTGGACTATGGGTTTATATTTATTTACATAAGATTTCCAAGGTATGCAACTTGCCAAGTGTTATAACGTGCTTCACATAATAATTTGATTTTTATATGTATTTTTATGATCGTTGTGTAGTATGTAATTTGACATTTGGTAATATTTAAGGTATTTGGAAGAAGCTGAATTACTGCGGTTCCCCCTTGCCTCACGATGTTCAACTTTGTGTATTAGCTGCCGCATCAGCAACTGGATGAATTAGGATATTTATCAAATACATTAAATTACTTAATTTTTTTTCACATTTTAATTATCCTTATTTAATTCCTGGTGTTTGTAAATTAAAATTCAGCGTATGGCAACCGTGACAGGATTTAGCATTATAGGTTAGGTACGTGATACAGAACGTGAATTGCGGTGTGTTCGAGGTTTCTTCCTGGAAGGGGTTGTTATAATTTGCTTATTTCTTTAATCGATTTTTTGCTGTTCAAGAAGAGTTTAGTATACCATTTTTTCGATTCCGTAAGCGAGTTTTTTGTTTACTTGGCAATTGATTTAAAGTTCTTTGTTAACCATTTATGCGGTTCATATTTTGTTTATCCCTTTGCGAATAATTAGTGCGTATTTGAGTGCTCCTATTTTCTCGCGTTATTTTGAGCTTTTTGCTTCGTAATAACGTTATTTGTAATAAGTGGTGTTTACTGTTTTGTTTAGAAAATTTTCGTTGGGTATTGCATTAATATACTTATTATATATATATTGGTGCTTGTTTATTTGTAGTTGTGTATTGTATTAATCATACTTTTTATATATTTTGGTGCCTGTTTGTTTATTTGTCGTCATAATGACTGAATTGGTAGTGTTAATTGGTCAGCGTAAGATTATTAGGAAGAAGGTTACAGATTGTGCCAACCGTTCCTCGCAGTACCCTTCATTAGAAAATACTGCTAAAGTATCTGAACGAGGTGTTCTCCTGGATTATAGGAAGCGACTAAGTGACTTGGATTCTAAAATACAGATTCTAAAATTTTCAGGGGAATTTAGAGAGGAGGATTTGGAAGCTGAGCTTTCAGCATGTCAATCTTACCATGATAAGATTTCAGGTATTTTGCCTTTGTTGGATGTAAGTGTAAGTGCTGGAAGCCCTCAACTTTCATTAACTACTGATATTGCTAGGAGTCTTTTGAGGCAACCCACTGCCGCTCTACCCAAATTCCAAAGTAAGGAAGGTGAGGATTTTTTGAAATTCATTAGAGAATTTGAAACTACGACCCAGAGTTTTAATTATCCAGACAGGGACTTGCTCTTACTTTTGAAACAACAAGTAGAAGGTAGGGCTAAATGTTTACTTGGCTCATTGGAGGCCGACAAACAAAGTTACAACGATGCCAAAGATTTATTGACTAAGGCATTTGCCTCGACTGAATTACGAAAATCGGCTGTAATTAAGAAATTAACTTGTCTAAATCTCAAAGAAGGAGAGGACCCTTTTGTCTTCTTTTCAGAACTTAGAAATATAGTGGAAAATTTCAAATATTTGCATATTGATGTTGAGGAGGTTGTTAGATATTTTGTTTGGTCTGCAATGAATGATAGATTTAAGTCTCATCTGGTTCATATCACTAATGTGACTCATCCATCATTTCAGCAAATTGTAGATAATTTCTTTACAGCATGTGAAAGGTATGAACAGGGTCAGACGAAAGGTAAATTGTCTGTCAGGGATAAAGTTTTAACTCATTCAAAGCCATTACAGGAAAAGACTAGTACCATGGCTCTTAAAACTAAGACTGTTCCCGCCAAATCTTGTAATTTTTGTTCCAAGGCCGGTATTTCTGATAATGATCATTTAAGTTACAAGTGTACTAAGTATGCTACCCCTTCTGACAAAATTTCTTTATTAAATTTGCATAAAGGTTGTGTAAAATGTGGTAATTTCAATCATTTCACTAAAGCATGCAAGTTCAGATTTCGAAGACCCTGTTCACATTGTTCGCAGTATCACATGGAGTATCTTTGTGGGAAACTTAGTCCTGACAGGTGTAATAGTAAAGAAGAGTCTTCCAAGGAAGCAAGCAGTGGGATAGCAGTATTGCCAAATGTTACCACAGGTTCAGTTCTCCCTACTTTCACATTTTGTGTAAATGGTCAAAATAAGCTTTACAGGGGTCTTAAGGATTCAGGGTCACAAAACACTTTTATATCTAGCAAGTTAGCTTCCTCTTGTAATTTAAAGTCTTTGACTACTAATGTTAAACTTACTGTGAAAGGGTTTAATGGTCAAAAGGAATATTCTACTAGTCTTGTTGAAGTTCCTATAAAGCTGGGGAATGAAATCTTTGCTATTTCTGCTTTAGTTGTACCCTCTATAAACCTGCAATTAAATTTACCTTGTCTTGGTCAGGTAGTTAATGTAATGCAGAGTAAAAATTTTGTATTTGCTGACAAGTTTTTATCAGCCAGTTCTCAGGGCATTGATGACATTCAGCTTTTGTTAGGAGTAGATTTTTCACATTGTCTTTTGGGAAAAGATGTAGTGATAGGGAGTCCTAATTCATCTGTGTATATTGAGACTACTTCAGGAATAATGCTGATGGGGAATGTTGATAGGTTCCTAATTAATCTTACTTCACTTAATGGTAAAGACAGTTTAGCCTCGAAACCACTAAGGGGCGCAAATTCTAATGCTGAAAAAGGTACATATTTTAATATCCCTTGCCATTCTTATTTTCTAGCTACTACTGTATCTATTAATGATGAATTTAACGAGCTCAATGACATGACGACAAATTGTTCATTCACTGTACTTTCCGATAAAGGAACTATTATTGATAGGAAACTGCAAGAAGCAACTGATCAAATCCTGAATATGGAGAGCCAATTTTATTTGAACTATGATCAGAAAGTTTATAGTGACGAATCTAATCAGCTCAATAACTCTCTCGTGGATTACACTTTGAGAAATTTGCACACGAGAAGTGATGGGCGTATAGTTGTTCCCTTGTTATGGAATGGAAAGGTATCACACCTTCTTTCGAGAAATGAGTCTCTTTCCAAGGCTATTCTTCAATCTAATTTTAAAAAGTTACTTCGTAAGAAAGGTTCCTTACAGTTGGTGGATAACTGCATAAAGGAGCAATTAAATATGGGAATTATTGAACCAATTTTTGACTTGGAAGTATTTAAGGCTGAATACCCTAACTATTCATTCTTACCTCATATGCCAGTTTTTAAGCCAGAAAGGGATACTACGAAATGTCGCATAGTGTTTCTTTCTAATTTGCAGGAATCCTATAAGAAACTGTCATTGTCACATAATCAATGTATGTATGCTGGGCCTAACCTAAATCAAAAACTTTCATCTGCATTTCTTAATATTAGGTTTGATGAAAAAATTTTAATATTTGATTTGAAAAAAGCTTTCAATATGTTGGCTTTAAGTGAAATTGATCAGTCTAGACTATTGTTCTTTTGGTTTCGGAATGTTAGCGCAGGTGATTACACTCCCGTTGCTTATAAAAATGTCAGGCTTTCATTTGGACTTCGGTGTAGCCCATTTCTTTTGATGGCTTCATTGTATTATATGTTAATTTTAACTTCCAGTAATGATTCAAGAATTGATGAACTAAAGAAACTTATTTACGCCTTAATATATATGGATAATGGTGCTATTACTATGAACAGCTCTGATGACCTAAGGTGGGCCTATAAGCAGTTAGATGACATATTCAGACCCTTTAAATTTGAAACTCAGCAGCTGATAACCAATGATATTGATCTGCAGTCTGACATAGATCAGTCAGTTCTTACTCCTGAAGTCAATAAATTGTTTGGGCTTGAATGGGATAGACTTTCGGATGATATTTTCACTAGGCCAATTAACCTTGACCCAGGAGCTAACACTAAAAGATTAATTCTTAGGTCCATTGCCTCCTAGTTTGACATTTTTGGTTTCAACTTGCCTTTATTTAACCGATGTAGGATTTATATGCATAATTTGCAGTGTCAAAAGGGTTTGAATTGGGATCAGACTCTTAACAGTCAACAGCTCAAAGACTGGAGGAATATCTGTAGGCAATGTAATTCATCGCCCCCTCTCAAAGTAACTCGGTTTGTGGGTCGAAGGGATGGTGAGTATAATATAATTGTTTTTACCGATGCCAGTTGTGACATATATGGGTGTGTCATTTATCTACTGAATGTTGAGTCTGGCAAACTTACCTTTGTTAATGCTAAAAATCGGTTGGTTAATACCCAATTGAAAGGTAAATCCATACCATCTTTAGAGATCCACGCCATTAATTTAGGAGTTGAGCAATCTATTGATCTTTATTTGGATCTTGCTGGTCCCAGTTGCATAAAACCTATAAAGGTGACAAAGATTTGTCTTTTTTCAGATTCTTCTTGTGCCCTGCAATGGTTAATAAGTTCTTCTCTTCAACTTAAGAAAATGAACCAATGTTCTACTTTTGTAATGAACAGAATCTATAGCATACAAAAACTTTGTGAAACATATCCTGTTCAATTTGGGTTTATTAATGGTAAGGAAAATCCTGCAGATATGGTAACCAGGTGCACGTCATATAAATTGTTGATGAAATCTTGTTTTCTTTCAGGCCCGGACCTGACTAATATTCGGGCACCTGACATGCAGTTCACTATTCCTAAAGAGGGTTATCTTTCAGGAAATTACTTGAATATTTCTAATGTTCCTTTAGTTAAGAGAGAATGCTTGGTTAATATTTCAGATTTTTCAGATTTCAGAAGACTGGTTTTGCTGTACCGTCGGTGTATAATATGCATATACAAATGGAAAGCTAAAGTGAGAAGGGAAGTTAAGGTGCAAGAAAAGAATTTTTTCTCTTTAGCTCTTGTCCATTTGATTTTGAATGATCAACAAAATCACTTTGCTGATGTTTTAGAACATTTTTCCAAAGACTTTACTGCAGTAAAGGATATACCAGGTATAGTTTCTCAGTTGAATGTGTTTGTTGATAACGATGGCATTTTGAGGGTGAAGAGCAAATTTAAGAATGAGAAAAAATTTCCTATTCTATTATCTAGGGACAGCCATTTGACTAAGTTAATTATACTTGATATTCATCATAAATTAGCTCATTCTGGGTGCTATGCTGTTCTCGCTGAACTCAGAAGACACTATTTTATTCCTAGAAATTTTTCATTGGTAAAAAAGATTCTGAGGCAATGTGTTCACTGCAAAAGATTTAACGCAAGACCTGTTAATTTAAATCAAAATTGTTACAGGGAATTCAGGGAAGACCCACCAGCTGTACCTTTCGGCAATATTTTCGTTGATTATATTGGTCCTTTTACAGTTAAGCTGGAGAAAGAAAATATTAAGGTATGGCTATTATGTTTTACTTGCACTTGGTCTCGTGCAGTTAATTTGAAAATTTGCAGAACACTTAGTGTGCCTGATTTTCTTAGGGCATTTTCTATTCATTGCTTCGAATTTGGCATTCCACAGTTATGCATTAGTGACCTAGGGTCACAAATAGTTGCAGGAGCTAATGTTATAACTTCATTTTTGAATGATCCCCACACTCAACTGTATTTTGAGGAGAGAGGTGTTAAACCTTTGAAGTTTCAACAGTATTTTAAAGGGTGTAGTCAGTTAGGCTCCATGGTCGAGGTTTGTGTCAAGTTAACAAAGAGGCTTCTATATGGGTCCATCAAGAACAATATTCTTTCTTTCTTTGATTTTGAGTTTACTGTATGTCAAGTTGTCCACTTGGTAAACAAACGGCCAATATCTTTTAAAGAGGCTCTTAGGGATAGTGCAGCGGAAGACCTTCCTGAACCAATAACTCCCGAAATGTTAATAAGAGGGTATGAGCTTTCTTCCCTCAATATCATTCCAGATTTATCACCTTTACCTGAGGATAAAGAATTTGTTCCTTGTAGAACTACTAATGAATTTGAACAGTTGTCTAAAATTAGGAGTAAACTTTTAGATATTTACCATCATGAGTTTTTGCAAACCCTTTTAAGCCAGGCGGTTGATAGAAAGGGTAGATATCTCCCTGTAACTCATCATCCTCTAAAACCAGGTGACATTGTTTTAATTAAGGAAGATAATACGAAAATTAACAACTATCCTCTAGGTCGAATAAAGGAAACTTTCACAAATGATATTGGGGAAACTACACATGCAAAAGTTTTCAAAGGTCGTACCAGACAAGTTTGTAAACTCCATGTTAATAATCTGATACCTTATCTTTCTTTAGATGATGATGTGGACAAGTCAAATGATTTGCACAACATGGACAAATTATCACCAGCTTCTGAGAGGCCTAAAAGAAAGGCTGCTGTGGAAAGCCGGAGTAAAACATCTGAAATGTTGAATTTATAAACTGATAAATTTAAATTTGTATGTAGTGTAAATAATTTATTTGGTAAATCCAAAAAAACTTTTTGGATTCGTTCCCCTGCAGTGTACTGAAATTCCAAATGGAATTTGTATTTTCTTTATTATATATTATATTATATCGTATTTTGTTTTATATTATATTTTGTTTAAAGTAGCATGGTCACTGGAAGGCAGTTAGCTTAGTTTCAAGTATTTAACTACCCCCTTGGTTGTTAACAGCTCACTGCCTTCCTGCGGCCGTTTCTGGTTTTAACCTAACCAGCCACTAATGCTTTGCTTTCTTCCTGAGGTTGACGGAAACTTTAAGACAGTTACGAAGGAGCATTCCATCGCTAAGGGTCTTGTAACTCGAGCTCCTATTCTTGATATAAGAATACACTTTGTACAGCTACACAGTTAACGTGACAAGAACATTTTCTACATGTCCTTTGAAGTGACGAAGAGTATTATCGCCATGTAAACTTCTGTGTAATCCCGACCAGGAAGAAGCTTTCTTTCATCGCAACCCATCTCTACACGTACTTCGCCTTCGTCCCAGGATGATATCGGTGGGTCTGTAAAACTCAGGGGGAGTTTTTTTTATGTCAGTCCGAAATCATTTAGAGGGATAATGCCATCCCATTTAAATTTGACTTCCAATTATCATCGCTTACTTTTTTCAATGTTATATTTTTTCATACCTTTCAATTTAGTAACGAGTTCGTACCCTTTTCAGTTTTGTAACGACTTCGTACCCTTTAAAGGGATATCATAAATTGTACTTCGTGGACTCCAGTTTGGACTATGGGTTTATATTTATTTACATAAGATTTCCAAGGTATGCAACTTGCCAAGTGTTATAACGTGCTTCACATAATAATTTGATTTTTATATGTATTTTTATGATCGTTGTGTAGTATGTAATTTGACATTTGGTAATATTTAAGGTATTTGGAAGAAGCTGAATTACTGCGGTTCCCCCTTGCCTCACGATGTTCAACTTTGTGTATTAGCTGCCGCATCAGCAACTGGATGAATTAGGATATTTATCAAATACATTAAATTACTTAATTTTTTTTCACATTTTAATTATCCTTATTTAATTCCTGGTGTTTGTAAATTAAAATTCAGCGTATACATATACACATACATATATACATACATACATATATGTACACATACACACACATATATATACATACATATACATATATAGACATACATGCATATATATATATATATATATATATATATATATATATATATATATATATACATACATTTATATACATACAACATTATTACCATAAACATATAATCATGTATATATCAATACTTATATCTACCATTACACTATATAGTGCCAATGTACTTATGCATACTATATAAAATAATTGTACCCTTTAATGAATTGTAGCTTAGGTCTAAATATTAATTTCACAGTGATGTTAATTATTCACAATACATTCAGTTCTACATTAAGTGGTTAAAGTTTTTTTATATAGCTTACAAATCTCTTTACATATAAAGGCGTCGAGTTTATACATTTAATGTCCAATATTCAAGTTGTTTTCAAAGGTTTCTTTTATGAAACTGGACTCTATGATGTTTCTTTCCACTAAGTTAATTGAATGAACCAATTTCTTTGCACCTGACCAATTAATGGTGTGATTTTTATCTCTAACGTGAGCAAAGAGTGCATTATTATCTTGGGCATATCTGACACTTTCCTTATGTTGTTCAATTCTCTTTTCTAGGGCTTTACCAGTTTGACCAATATAGAATTTTTCACAAGCATTGCATGGAATACGATATACACATCCCTTGGTAATGTCAGGAGAATTCTTTATTAAGGCTGTTTTTATTGTATTGTTACTCTTAAAAGCTATATTTACCTTGAAATTTTTCAACAGTTGAGGAATATCTTTAAAAGAATTACAATAAGGCAGTACAAGTAAATTTTGTGTGTTGTAGTTTTTTCTGTTATCATTACCGAAAAAAGTCATTTTTGCTGTTCTAAGTGCATCATCTAACACAGTTTCAGGGTACTTCAGTTTTTTACCTATTGTTCTAATCTCATTTATTTCATCATCAATATATTCAGGGCTGCAGACTCGCAATGCTCTTAAAAACATAAAAGTAAATACAGATTTCTTAACTTTGTTGCCTTGGTTTGAGTAGTAATGGACATATGCTGAGATATTCGTTGGCTTGTGTTATTGTGTTATTAAATTTAGACTTACCAAGACGATTCTTTATAATATATTTATTCTTTCACATTGTTTATTGACAAAAGATATATCTGATGGAGAAATATAGGTTAATAAATAAGTTTCGATTCACATTACTTGGTGATTA
>NC_090727.1:101234280-101239280 GCF_036898095.1 Palaemon carinicauda | reverse complement strand
ACTAACACAAACACACGCAAACTTCGTTGGTGGAGATAATAATAATAATAATAATAATAATAATAATAATAATAATAATAATAATAGTAATATTATCTCTTACATAATAAAGAGCAATTGTATGGTTATATACACACACACACACTCATATATATATATATATATATATATATATATATATATATATATATATATATATATATATATATATATATATACATACATATATATATATATATATATATATATATATATATATATATATATATATATATATATATATATATATATCTTTTTGGTTACACTGAGCTCTCCCTGTCCCACTGGTTGGGGGAGGGGAGTGGGAGTAGTCATACCCTGGGGAGAAGGGAGTGCCTGTGTGTGCATATCTATCTAAAGATTCAGCCCTCATTTTTGACGGGTCACGTACACTGATAATAATAATAATAATAATAATAATAATAATAACAGAAGAAGAAGAAGGCCTAAGATCACTATAAGAGTTTTATGCTATGATTAATACTCAACATCTATTAATAATGATAATGGTTGATATAGAAAATAATATTAACACAACAAGGAATGGATCGACGAATGACACATGACTGTGTGTGTGTGTAGATTGCCTTACCTTGTGTAAGACACGGAGTCTTGCGTTGGCAGCCCAGAAACCATCAAAATCATTTCATCATCTATAGATATTTTAAATTTCTATGTGATTCTTTAATTTTAAAAGCCTCAAAATTTAAATTCCATTCCAAAACTAATGTGAATTATACATTTATCAAAATAATATATTCCTAATGAGGGATTTAATAATTTCTATATGGGATAACTAATTGTATGAGCATTTTTGTCCTTGAAATCGAGGAGATAATTTGCTTGTGTGGGAGTTGCTCGGAGTGAGAGAAGCGGCTACAGGAAAGGAACAGAGGAAATCCTAAGTGTTTCAGTTATCCAAAGACAATTTAAATACCTAATAAAAGAATAAAAACAGTTAGATCAAAGCCATATGTGAAGAAATAAGGAAAAGGGCCAAACTAGAAAGCAAGATTAGAAAATGGCTTTATAATCGAGTTTTTCATAAGTCAGTTAACCGCCAGCTCGTATTGCTTAGGCCTAAAGGACTGTTATCCTTCAAGTGCGGTGATGTCAAAGCATAAAAACACCGTCATGTTTTCCTTTTAAATTATCTATATGCTTTAAGTATTGCATTGTAGGCCCATCCTGCATTGCAGATTCTGCATCTATGTGTTTTAGGCGTTACATTATAGGTCAATCTTACATTGCAGCTTCTGCATCTATATGTTTTAAGCGTTGCATTTTAGGCCTATATAACATTACAGCTCCTGCATCTATAGAACATTGTATTGTAGGCCTAACTGGCATTACAGTCAGCAGGAACATCGTTGCTTTTGTGCAGTATTCTAAAATCCGGCATTTATATTCCTCCTGTGTTTCTTTGGTAGCAGCAAATACGATCTATTTTAGTGTACAAACGATTACACAATTTTCCCTAAATTTAGACTTAGCTTCAGATTCTGAAGACTTTTTTTTCCTTTTTTTTTTTTTTTTTTTTTTTTTTGATAGGAAGAAATTATTTCAGTGAAGTTATTTTTCATAAATAAAAATGACCAATTTATGATTTGTACACTTTAGAGTTTTAATCAAAATTCATTATAAATATCATCATCTCCTCCTCCTACGCCTATTGACGCAAAGGGCCTCGGTTTCAATTCGCCAGTCGTCTCTATCTTGAGCTTTTAAAACAATACTTCTCCATTCATCATCCACTTCACACTTCACATTCTGTAAAAAGGAAGTGTTCAAAGAATTGTATCAAACATGGTCTATAAATATTGTTTGAACTTGGACGCCATAGTTACGAACCAACAACATTTATAGTGAAATCTCGGAAATTATTTGCGACTGTTCGAAGGATATTTTAGGTTGGATATTCTAGTGGAGGAATAGAAATATTTATAGGCCTAACAAATGAGTATTGAAGTTGAGGGTGAAAAGTCTTTTATCTTTAAATCACATCTCAATGACAGAGTGTTCAGACTAAATTTCCGACCAATGAAAGGTCGACATGATATTGTTCTTGTAAATAATGTTTTAAGCACAGACTATAGATTGGCTTAGCTACTCAAGTAACTGTCTTCTTCTTTCAACCTCATCATTCCTATTGTATAGCAGGGTCGGCCGCACGAGTCAACTCTCTCCATCTATTTATATGCTCTTCATCGTATGTAGAGTACATCAACACCAAATTTTTAATCAATGATTTTAAAAATCAAATTTGAATAAAAATATTGTTATTCAGTCTTGGCCTTTGAAAGTTAATGGAGAGATTAATATTGTGTTGACTCGAAAATTAGGCAAAGGAAAAATGAGCTTTAGCCAGAGAGGGATCCAATGTAGTACTATTCTTGCCATCACAGTACCAAATAACTCTCTAGCAGTAGTATCTCCCCGGGTGTCTCTCCTTGCCCATCATATTACTGATTTATTTCATAAAAAAACCTAAAATTCTTAAATAGCTGTAATAATAATTAGTACTAAAGGCAACTAAATTCTTAATTATTAACCTTTATAAGAAATTATGAATTTATCAGCAAATCTATAAACTTTCCATAGAATGTTTGAGTCTTCTTAAATGGAGAATATTTTCCGAGCAGTAATGGCAGTGATGTCTGTAGCTTCCTGGATAACCTGAAGTAAAGAAACTCGGGTTTTCCGAGAGTCCTGGTTCGGGTCAAGCCCTAAGAAATCGACTCCGTTGAGGATCCATCCTCTTGGGTGTCTTCCGATTCAGGACTACCTCTCGGTTTGGGGTTCCGAGACAGGCAGGATATGAAGAGAGTATCCTGTCACTGACGTCCCCCGGTTATCCAGCAAAACAGCAACAGGCTTTCTTTTGATCTGGTGTTGATTCTCCCCCCCCCCCTCTCTCTCTCTCTCTCTCTCTCTCTCTCTCTCTCTCTCTCTCTCTCTCTCTCTGTCTCTCTCTTCTTCTTCTTCTTCTTCCCCATCATCAACTCTTTCTTATCTTATTTCTTCTCCTCCTCTACTAATGCATGGACTAGAGGTGTGGGAAACTGGTGATGCTTTTATATGTTTGCGTCGAACAAACTTGTGTGTATGTATGACAAAACATTGGTCCACTTTTATGAAAAAAAAAAAAAATATTATTGAAAGATATCATACTTAAAAAATCGGAAAAAAAATTAAATGCGTTAATGTGTGAGTGAGGAAGAGGGGAAATAATTTAAGCTTAGTCCTGTAGTATAATGATAACAATTTATGCATTTGGGTTATGAATTCAAAGTTATCATTTGATTTTGCTTATGTCGTTTTTTTTTATAAAGCAAAAGTTACTTAGGGTCGTGGTTTCGAAACTTGCAATAATTTATTATGAGCCGAAGCTTCGATTATAGCCAACGTTGCCTATATAGGTCTAATATCTCGAGGGGTTTATTCAAGGAAAAGAAATAATGATATATAAATAATTAAATAATCGAGGTGGTGTGTTATATTCACTCTTATGTATTAATGTATTTATATGTATGTAAATGTATCTGTATATTTATATATATATATATATATACATGTATATGTATATGTAAGGAGTAGCATAAGAAACTGTTAATAGTGTTATATTACTTAGCAAAGCCTAAACACAATGAGTATTGAAATCAAAAGCGCAGAACATTGAAATGATTGCAGAATATACAAAACACTGACAAGTGAATAGAAAATTGATAAGAAAAGATTCAAACGAAATACTCAATAAATTCAGGCATAAGAATTTATGGCTCATTTCCAAAACATTACAAATAAAAAACACATTCAGAAATGCTGTAAAAACAGAAAAAGAGATTGGGGAATCTTCCTTATAAAATAAAATAAAGAGCAAGTTTCTGGTTCTAGATATATATATATATATATATATATATATATATATATATATATATATATATATATATATATATATATATATTATATATATATATATTTATATATATATATATATATATATATATATATATATATATATATAAGTAGATAGAGAGCTATATCTTTCCAGTCATGCTCAGCTGTCTCAGTCTCTCGGGAAGGACTTCATCTCTTCTTTGCCCTATTCAATAAAGTAAGCAAATTGAAAATATGGCAACTTAATGGCCTTCTGGCTAGTACATTAGTGACGTATTCGCCCAGCATTTGCATGGCAGCAGATCGATCCTCACCTGGATCCATGAGTTTGAGGTGTTTACTGGGGAGGCCATTGTTGTGGTTGGGCACCAAAGTGGGAGGTTGGACTTGCCCGGCTGACGTTCTGGTGATCATCTATTCTGATGAAACTAGAACTGAAACCAGACACCCTGAACCTTTACTTTATAAATAGTCACGTCCTAAGGCGATCCTGTAGTATAAGTTGTCTTGCTATCAATTAGGGCATAATTTTAATGATTCCAGTATTTTTGAAGCTATTGGAATATATTGTTTGCTTCTAGCGGTCAGCCTATCCTTATTAACAAGGAAACTCTACGAACATAGACAAAGTCTAAAGTTATACTGTGTTGGAGCTTTGAATTGTGTCCGCATGTTGTTATTGAAGGAATTCCCAGGATACAAAAAATGAAGAGAAAGTGAAATGTCTTAGATATTAGAAATATAAACCTAAATATTCAATCAAGCACATCTTCCTAATCAGGTAGTTGAATTGGTGGAATTTCTAAAGTTCAAACTTGCAGCAAATGTTTTTATTTTGAACAAGCTGATCTTAGTCTCTTTTTATAATTCATTTGTGAAAGGGCTGTTTTAATAAAATTATTGTTCTTAAAATATTCTGTTTTAATTTTTCATTGCTTCTTTCATAGTTTATTTGGTTCCTTATTTCCTTTCTTCCCGGGGCTATTTTTTCCCTGTTGGAACCTTTGGCCTTATAGCATCCTGCCTTTCCAACTATGTTATAATAATAATAATAAAAATGATAA
>NC_090727.1:101221780-101231780 GCF_036898095.1 Palaemon carinicauda | reverse complement strand
CCATTCCCATATCAAACGCAGACGGTGATCGTATGTTCTCTATGGTAAACTAATATACTATTGCTTTTTTTCTGGTTCCTCCACTGCATAGAGATTGCACCAGATTGCATCCTTCCACGGACATGCTGGCATCTGTAAATAAGGATATATCCAGTCATTAATAGGTTTATCAGCAACAAATTATGAAGAAAAGTTTGAACATTTCATGTTTTAAAGAAATTGATAGGAACCAAAATTAGAGGTTATCAAAGATATACAGAGGCAGATGATACAAAAAAGAATTGGGATTATTCAGAAGTAGAAGAGAGATGAATTTAGAATATAATAAAAGCTACTTTAATACTTATCTTCTACAGTATATGTGTGTGTAGTTGTAACTTATGTTTTTTTTTAATTTTTGTATCCTTTCCGGAATAATAATAGGAACTCTGAGATTATTACTTGGCTATTCTATTAGTCTTATGCCTTCTTGGCCTTATGCCAGCACGGACTCTTGCTACTACCTAGCAGCCATGAGTCCTTTTTGTAAATCAGGCAGATAGTGTTTATTACAACCATCAGGGAAGAGAACATAAGAGTGATAACTACTTCAGGTCCAGTGATCTATATGATATATTAAATAATTTTCTGAAAAAAAGATATAAAGATATAAAATATAAATATAAATATAAATAATATATACAAACTTAATTTATCAGTTTGTTAGATAATCCAATGACTTTTCTATGTAGATCTTACAGTAACTGATGATGGCTGTAGATACCTGAACATCACATTGGAAGACTTACGATTTCTCTGACGCCTCACTAGATTTACCTTCAATGATGATAACAATAATAAAAAAAGGAGGGAATCAATCTTCGCCAGATGACCTTTTACTCATTAATATTAAGAGATGGAGTTTTTCAAGCTAACAATATTCTTTTACCTAATAGGAGTGTTGAGAAGTCAGTGCACCTCCAGTGAATCACTGTAGTCGTTCATTCAAGGTCTTTTCTGTATTCTCTTCAGCTGTAAACTATTTCTCCACTCCCACTTCTTTTCTTTAATCTTGCTTTCCAACATCTTCACTTTTATTTCATTTTCTACAATAGAGATTTCCCCCCTCTAATCCATATTTTTAATCAAGTAAACTATAAAGAAAAAGAAAAAAATCAAGTAAAGTAACTCAGATTATGATTATTATTAGGTCCTCGCTTATTTATATCTTTAATTAAGTCATAGTATCCTGATGAAGCTAAAGTCACGCCAATCACATCATTATATGTAGACCTTTTCTCTACAGTATATATGGAATATTGCTCTGATAATGTAGGCCTACATAATGTAAGCCTCCATAACCAATCCCCTATGAAGCGCCTTCTAACTGCTTCCGGTTCCGCCAGAGAAATCACAAATAGCATTTACGGAAATTTAAGGAAGATACAATGAAGAAACTTACGACTTTTGCTTGCTCGCATTCTTTGAGGGACTTTGAATAGAGAGATGATGGAAAGGGTAAGGATAGCAACATTCGAATTGGACGACCAATAAAAAGCCAGGATAGTTGATAACAAGCAAGAGGTGAAAGGAGTGATCGAGAGGTTTAAAGCCAGACGTAGTTCATATTTATAATTGATACATAACAACAGTATATCATTAATTACATAGTCGTAGATGTTGTAATTAATCGTGATTTTTACTGAACGGAAACTGTACCAAATACGTAGCAAGCGATGAGATGTTGAGGGATAAAGCATACTGTACTTTGTGCTTCAAGTTGATTGAAAAACTGCTTTCTCGCTTATATATGAACAAGACCTATGATAATACTTCACTATTGTCCTAAACACTTAAATTTGCTCGAATTAGTATATTTTCATTATCTCCTTTGAATAAATACTGAAATCAATACCTTATCGATATCTTATCAGAGATGTCTATAAGATACTCTCATTAATATAGCAAATATATCATATACACACACATACTCAAACACACACACACACACACATATATATATATGTAATTTATATGTATATATATATATATATTTATACACACATACGTATATAAATGTATATATATATATATATATATATATATATATATACTTATGTATATATGTATATATATATATATATATATATATATATATATATATATATATATATATATATATTATAGTCACGGAAGGAGAACCGAGTTTGCGTTTTCCTTTTTCCTTTCGGGGCTATAATACTTAATTATTTTATGCTCATCACGTGTTAGCTTTTGTGATATTTACACACGCACATGCACAGACAGACAAACACACACACATATATGTAAATATATATATAAATATATATATATATATATATATATATATATATATATATATATATATATATGTGTGTGTGTGTGTGTGTGTATAATGATAAATATTGCACATTTAGGCGTGTTTTTCATATTCATATAAGTATATATTACACACCCCCTATACTGTATTCTCTCTATACCGCGAGATCAGAGAACCAAGGGGGAATCAACTCGGAGATTATAGCTTCTCGTCGGCCGGGGAACCGAACCCTAGGTCAAGGAGAGAAAATTGGTATTACACACTCACACATATGTATATATATATATATATATATATATATATATATATATATATATATATACACATATATATATATAAAATTTCTATATATACATATATATATATATACATATATATATATATATATATATATATACATATATATTATGCCTGTTGTAGAATTGTGGAATATGTTTGAGGTAGCTCTAGCCTGCTGATTACGGCCCAGTTTCCGTCGCTGCCATATTATCTTATTCTTTTCAATATGGTTGGCCTAGAAAGCAAACTTTTTGCATATGCAGATGATGCTACTCTCCTGAATTTAGCTCTCAATACACTGCACACATAACAACTAATATATCTGGTTCTAGTATACTGTAAGACAAAGGCCTCAGACACGTCAATTCATGTCTGGGTTTTTCTGAATCGATATAATTAGATCATTATATTTTGTAGTCCTCCATATACCTGAAGTGCTGTGTAGAAAGATTTTCGTTTTTTTTTTTTTCGTTAACTGGAATAGTGATAAAAGAATGAGACATAAATTGTATAAAAGAAAATCTTGAGTGAGACTACTCATTCATGGAATCATGCTTCACAATGCAAGTTTTTTCTATGGAGATTGTAATATCGAAGAGTAAAGGAAATGGAATATAGTACTCCAAATGACCTATGTTTGAATCCAGCTAATGAATACCTTGTCTTGGCTTCACGCAAATATCAAATAGTTCCAGGTTGGAATGGTCCAGGGATGGTGTTTCATGCTGCTGCTCGGGAGAGATTTCTTTTCTGGAGAGATAGTGAGAATCTAAGAACTAATATTGACAGTCTAAGACGAGCACCGGAGGGTCAGGCCATTCATTTCTAAAATAATGAGAATGTTTGATAAATAAATGATTAAAGAATGAAATGAAGGACCACAAATGATAAAGAAATAAATAGGGAAACAAAAATGGCGGGAGGGAGGTGGGCACCCCAGGTTGGCGGGAGCAAGAGGGAGGCTGGAGGGGGGGGGGAGGCACGCCGGAGGCTGGCAGGAGAGAGACACACACACACACACACACACATATATATATATATATACATATATATATATATATATATATATATATATATATATATATATACAGTATATGTGTTTGTATATGTATATATAAATATAAATATATATATATATATATATATATATATATATATATATTATATATATATATATATATATATATATATATATATATATATATATATGTGTGTGTGTGTGTATATATGTATATATATATATATACACACACACACATATATATATATATATATATATATATATATATATATATGTGTGTGTGTGTGTGTATGTACGCATATATATATATATATATATATATATATATATATATATATATACATATATGTATATAAATATATTTGTTTGTATATATGTATAGTAGGTATATATGTGTATATATATGGATGTATATTATGTTCTGTATATATATATATATATATATATATATATATATATATACATATATATATATATATATATATATATATATATATATATATACATATATATATATATATATATATATATATATATATTTATATATATATATATATATATATATATATATATATATATAAATATATATATATATATATATATATATATATATATATATATATATATATGTGTGTGTGTGTGTGTGTCTTCTATATCTTCTTCAATTGCACAAAAATTGGCTTATTGAGAAAGTTTTTCAAGATTTTTGGTGATCAATCTATACTGAACAATTGTTTTAGTTCTTTCATTCTACCTTGTTTTGAGTATTGTTCTCCTTACTGGTCTTCAGCTGCTGATTCTTATCAAAATTTGTTGGACAGAAACTTACGGTCTATTAAATTTTTTATTCCTGATGTAGAAATTAATCTTTGGCACCGTCGTCCAATTAGTTCATTATGCGTGTTGCATAATATTTTTCCTAACTCTGACCATCTTTACATTCAAATCTTCCTGGCCAATTCCATCCTTTTCGTAATACTAGGCAGGCAGTTAATTCCAATAGCCAGGCCTTCTTCATCATGAGGCTCAATAATACATAGTATTCAAGAAGTTTTATTCCAGCTGTGACCAAGTTGTGGAATGATCTTCCTAATCGGGTGGTGGAATCAGTAGAACTTCAAAAGTTCAAAGATGTTTTTATGTTGAACAGGCTGTCATTGACATTAGTCATTTTATAGTGTATATATGACATATATGTTTTGACGTTATTGTTTTTACAAGGATTTATTGTTAATTTGTTCACATCATTTTTTATTTCCTTATATCCTTTCCTCACTGGGCTATTTTCCCTGTTGGAGCCCTTTTGCTTATAACATCCTGCTTTTCCAACTAGGGTTTAAAATTGGCTAGTGATAATAATAATAATATTGATGATAATAATAATAATATATGTGTGTATACATATGTATATGTATATATATACAGTGTGTATATATATATATATATATATATATATATATATATAAATATATATATACATATATATATATATACGTATATAAATTATATATATACAGTATATATATATATATATATATATATATATAAATATATATATATATATATATATATATATATATATATATATATATATATAATATATATATATATATATATATATATATATATATATATATATATATATATATATATATATATATATATATATTTATATATATATATATATATATATATATATTGTAATCCATAATTACTTTAAATATTTTGTTCGTGGTTTTTGTCATTTGTTTTAATTAGTCACGAAAAGTTCTCTTGGAATATTCTTTATTCCCCGGCCAAGGTTTTGTTTGTGTTCATTTGTATAGTGTTTATTAACCATATTTTTGTTTTCTGCTTTTCATGTTTTGTGGAGCGGACTGCCCGTCTTCGGTGCTTAGCTTGTCGAACTGCCCCATTACGTAGTTATGCTTTCGCTCTCTCTCTCTCCGTTTACTTGGAGTGCGTTTTTGGGCAGCGGGGTAGAGAGTGTCGGCTCTACAACACAGGAGGTCTTACAGCATTTTTTTCACGGCTTGATTATCAGACGATATTTGTTCCTGCTCCTGCAGCTACCATTGATTTTGAGAGGCTCCTGCTAATGAATTTTAGCCTTATAAGCATTGCTATTGCTTTTGTGCTGCTGCCTGCCACTGCTGCTGGCTGTTGCCGTGTGTCTGACCTCCTGGAGTCGTGAGGAGGCCTTCTAGGGACGAAGAACGGTAAGCGAACCGTATATGTTCTTCCTTCGCCTGCTTAAATCATATAGACAAGACGTTGCCCTAGTGATCCCCTCGGTGCAAGAACACCCCTAGTGATCCTGAAGTAGGACAATCGCTGGTGATTGTGTCATAATAATCTTTAATTACGAATTCGGTGCGGTTTTTGAGAACTTATGCAAGCATTCTTCAGACATTTCTTCGTGACCTGTAAAGTGTAGTATTATCGCCAATTTAGGATATATTATTATTCAAAGGTGTATTATGATAATTATTGTAAAATTAATTAGTTTTAAGGTTTACTTCACTCTGCAACTCTAACTGTCGTATGCTAGGGAAAGTGTGTATTTTTCTGCCTCCTACACCTTTTCTTTCTCTTCGATTGAGGTATAAAAGTTAGGTAGGCGTGTGACGGTTCGAGAGTTATTATTGTAAAGTAGTGTATGTGTTTTTCCAGTTCCTAAGAAAGCTTTTCGGGGACTACTTTATGTAGTTTAAGACTACTTTTATCAATTAAATTTTATTGTTAAGTTCGATTCAGTGTTTTTTGTATCCCTCTTTGAGAGTTGTTTTGCTTTGTGAATTTTGTATCGCTGCTTTTTCTTACCTGGTATTTTGGCACTGAGCCAGTCTGAAAAAAAAAAACCTGGATGAACATAATCAATCTTAAGTTCATTACAATATATATATATATATATATATATATATATATATATATATATATATATATATATATATACATACGTGTATATATATATTTAGATATAAATATGTATATATATATATATATATATATATATATATATATATATATATATATATATATATATATATATATATATATACATATTTATATCTAAATATATATATACACGTATGTATATATATATATATATATATATATATATATATATACATACATGTATATATATTTAGATATAAATATGTATATATATATATATATATATATATATATATATATATTATAGTCACGGAAGGAGAACCGAGTTTGTGTTTTCCTTTTTCCTTTCAGGGCTATAACACTTAATTATTTTTATGCTCATCACGTGTTAGCTTTTGTGATATTTACACACGCACATACACAGACACACACACACATATGTATATATATATATATATATATATATATATATATATATATATATATATATATATATATATATATATATATTTATATATATATATGTGTGTGTGTGTCTGTACAATGGTAATTTTTGCACATTTAGATGTGTTTTTCATATTCATATAAGAAAGTATTACACACCCTCAATACTCTATTCTCTCTATACCTCGGGATCAGGGGGGGAAGGCCCGCCCGGGCTGGTGGGAGGGGTGAAGGCCCACCCGGGCTGGTGGGAGGGGGGAAGGCCAGCCCGGGCTTTCAGGAAGGGGGGAGGCCCTCCCGGGTTGGCGGGAGGGGGGAAAGGCACACCCTGGCATGTGGGAAGGGGGGAGGCCCACCTGGGCTGGTGGGAGGGGGGAAGGCCCGCCCGGGCTTTCGGGAGGGGGGAGGCCCTCCCGGGTTGGCGGGAGGGGGGGAAGGCCTGCCCAGGCTGGTGGGAGGGGGAGAGGCCCACCCGGGCTGGTGGGAGGGGGAGAGGCCCACCCGGGCTGGTGGGAGGGGGGCTGGTGGGAGGGGGGGAAGGCCCGCCCGGGCTGGCGGGGGGGGGGGGGAGGCCCGCCCCGGCTTTCGGGAGGGGGGGAGGCCCTCCCGGGTTGGCGGGAGGGGGGAAAGGCCCGCCCGGGCTGGTGGGAGGGGGGGGGGGCCCACCCAGGCATTCGGGAGGGGGGGGAGGCCCTCCCGGGCTGGCGGGAAGCGGGCCGCCCCGCCGTGCCAACAATATAGAGTTGCTGTATCTAGCTTATTTTTAAAAAATACATTCTTTGTCTCCAGTCTTCAATATCCGAAATAGTCTTCAAAAAGTCTTCAAATAGTCTTCAACACCCTCCTCAGATGTTGATGCTTATGGAGGTGAGGACACAAATTCTATTTTTCCTTTGTTTTTTTATGAAGACCACTGATTTCTTAGCTCTTAAGTTGTCTGCTATTGTATTCAATTTATCAATTTATATATATATATATATATATATATATATATATATATATATATATATATATATATATATATATATGTGTGTGTGTGTGTGTGTGTGTGTGTGTGTATGTGAAGGAGAGAGAGAGAGAGAGAGAGAGAGAGAGAGAGAGAGAGAGAGAGAAGAGAGAGAGAGAGAGAGAGAGAGAGAGAGAGAAAAGCCATTAGAATACAACAAATTCTTCTTCTAGCTTCAACTGGAGTCAAAATGTCTTCAGGAGAGAGTGAGAGAGAGAGAGAGAGAGAGAGAGAGAGAGAGAGAGAGAGAGAGAGAGAGAGAGAGAGAGAATCCACAAGATTAAGAAATACTGAAACGAATTAAAAAACCATAACAAAAGGAAAGATTTATTCATAGTTTTCTTTCTGTGCAAATCGTAACATATATCTCCTAAAACGTTTCTGAGGCAAATCTTACTCTCTGCAGACATTCTGGAAGCGTTCTTGTTTCATCTTCATTCATTCCCAGAATGTAATGTTCGCCTTCCCTATCAATTTCCTTTGTATTCGTGTTAACAATTATGGAAATCATCAAAATATTAAGGAATTCTCTCTCTCTCTCTCTCTCTCTCTCTCTCTCTCTCTCTCTCTCTCTCTCTCTCTCTCTCTCTCTCGTAGGAATCTTCAAAGTGTCTCCGGAGTAAAACGGGAGAAATTTTACACAGGAGACGAATTTTCTGTTCTTTTCCAAGGTTTTCATTTTTTAATTTTTCGTTCGTTTTCACTGCAATTTTAGAAAATTCTATCATATTTTAATGGCCGGTGTAATAGAGAGAGAGAGAGAGAGAGAGAGAGAGAGAGAGAGAGAGAGAGAGAGAGAGAGAGAGAGAGAGAGAGATTCAAAATGTGTTTGTTCGACAGAAATCTTCAGAGTGTCTCCGGAGGAGGAAAAAACAGGACAATTTGGTCTAACGGCCGATGTAAATTTGAGAGAGAGAGAGAGAGAGAGAGAGAGAGAGAGAGAGAGAGAGCGAGAGAGAGGATTCTCGTCATATTTCATTTCCGTTTATTCCTGGCAAATCTCTTTAGAATTCTTCTTCTTCTTCTTCTTCTTCTTCTTCTTCTCCTTCTTTCTATTCCTAAATATTAGAAATACGTTCTCACTTGATCTATTCTGAAAATAAATTATTATGAAAAGAGAATTATGAACATATAAAAATAATAGGCAAATCGGTAGTATTACTTCAATGTCGTAGGAAAATTTGGTGAGTTTTTATGTTGGCGAATAAATCGCTAAATCAGATAACTTCTAAGTTTTGGTCGTAGTTATTCAGTTTACGTAATATATATATATATATATATATATATATATATATATATATATATATATATATATATATATATATATATATATTTATATATATATTTAATTATTTATTTATTTATCTAATAATTTATTTAACTTGCGTTTAAAATTATACTATTTTGGCGTCTTGCAAAACATCGTACATCTAGTAGCAACATCTGCTTGCCCAAGTCCCGAGTTCCTATAATTGAATTCCTATTATATAATGGAATTTAATTATTATATATATATATATATATATATATTTATATATATATATATATATATATCTAATATATAATCATCAGCCGTTACTAGTCCATTGTAGGACAAAGGCCTCAGACATGTTCTTCTTCTAGCATCTGTTTATGGTCTTTCCATGCCAGTTTATACCCGCAAATTTTCCTAGTTCGTTATTCCATAGTCTTCCCATCCTTCCCCTGTTAAAAGCAAGACAATATGGAATCAGAAAGTGACTTGTGCTGGGGGGGGGGGTTAAATCTAACAATCATAGGCCTACTAAACCCAGTTCATTATTAATTAGATATATCAACATCGTTTCCTACGCTTATTGACGTAAAGGGCCTCGGTTAGATTTCGCCAGTCGTCTCTATCTTGAGCTATCAATTCAATACTTCTCCATTCATCAGCTCTTACTTCGTGCTTCATAGTCCTCAGCCATGTAGGCCTGGGTCTTCCAACTCTTATAGAGCCTCGTGGAGCCCAGTTGAAAATTTAGTGAACTAATCTCTTTTAGGGAGTGCAAAG
>NC_090727.1:101209280-101211780 GCF_036898095.1 Palaemon carinicauda | reverse complement strand
TGTTTTAATGGACTTAGTTTCATATTAACGCCCTCCTATCTCGCGCGTGTGTGTTTGATTTTTATTTTATTTATTTAATTATTTATTTATTTTGTCAAATACTTCATAGTTTCATTTAGATTTTTTATATGTAAAACTGTCAGTTGTGAATGTAGAACCAATAATGCCACGCTAAAGTAACACTCATGTATGAAGTATTGAGATATGAATGAAATGTCATGTAAAATTTCCATATCCTCATTACAGAACGCAAGGAAACCATATACGATTCATCCTAATGAAAGTGGTTAAAACATACTGTAACATTCCTGGCTTTTTGTAAAAGTCTTGCGTAAGACCTTCGCATTTGGTATGCAGTGTGTGGGGCTTGGCTCTCGCCACCTGGCAAAAAGAGACTCTTCCACCGGAATAACAATGTTTTCCGATATGAAATATTTAGAAGGAACTTTGGATGTTGAGTGCGAATAAAATTGACAGGGATAAGTATGCTCAGATGAGATATTTACATAGCAGTTGTGACATAAGAAGGTCTGAAATTATGAAAAAACCTCTCTCTCTCTCTCTCTCTCTCTCTCTCTCTCTCTCTCTCTCTCTCTCTCTCTCTCTCTCTCTCTCTCTCTCTCTCCCCCTCTGATCCTTAGGTATCGAGAGAATCCAGAAATTAGGAATATAATTTATGGCTTATTTCAATATAATTGCCTATATATATATATATATATATATATATATATATATATATATATATATATATATATATATATATATATATCGATAGATAGATATTTAAAGACGACTAGTATATTACTGAAAACCTTTATTATTTTGGTAATGTTAATGATTCATTCCTGATCTAAGCAAACATTGACATGAAATCACAAGGTTTTGTAGCCTGAGTTTTACTTAACAGAGGAAAGGAGAGAGAAAATATTGGACAAAAACTTGCAGAACAGTCCATTTCCAGTCGACTCATGAACCATAATGATTTCCATACTCAAAAAACTTTATTGTTGATTGGATTTCCCATTTATGGAAATAGTAGGTCATTTTATGTTAAATACGATAGAAAAGGTCACAGTCATTCGATATTATTATCATTGTTGGTCGTTGTGGTCATAATCTCTATTAAGTAAAATTCATTGTATATCCTTACCTATTTTATTGTGCGACAGTACACCGATCTCTTTAAGGCTCAATTTGCATTTAACGGGAATGTTCATCAAATTATCTTTGAAAAGTTTAATCAAATGTCTTTAAAACATCCATAAAAATATATTAAAAGGGTTTATTCAAATTATCCCAGCATTAAATTTTCTGTAACTTGCTACATATAAGAATTTGTCATTTGTAAATTACCTAAACCTAAATGTATGAATTACGTGTGCTGTGAATCATATTATACGTATCTAAATACTTCGAAAAAAACGTGCATACAAACATTTTTTTTTAATTCACTCATTTATCAATACTATTTTTATTATGTTCAAGAGGTTTTCTTGCTAGTGCGCGGATTTTGATAATATTTAGAAGCTGAATATTTTTACTTTGTCGTAATTGAATAAAACAGAGAAATAATAGATCAAAGGTCGAAATGAAAGTTTCTGAATAATTATCTGAGAAATATTTCGATACGGAGCCTGCTCTTTTGGATAGTCTTTTGCTCAAAAACCACAAAAAGTTAATTTTTGTGATAGTAGACAGTGCAGACTAATGTTAATCCAGTCATTGCGTTGTTGAGCAATGCAATAGTCGGTAAAATCATTTTACTTATTTTTTGTTAATAAAATACATTCGGATATTGATTCGAAATTTATTTTCTTTACAGGTAAGTGTGCAACCAATTTTAGTTGTGGACATGAAGCTAACTACGGAAGGTAAGGTTAAGTCAACATATGGTCGTTTTAATTTTTAAGGATTATTGTGATTGTATTTGATGTTTATAGATTTTTTTTTAATAGTATTTTGCTAATTGAGTCAATTCAATGAGGTTGACATTTCATATTCATTCTCTGTTTAAAAGAGTAGTTAACTAAACACTTTTATCGTATTGTATTCGTCAGCAAAGTGATAGTATACCCTTGAGTAAATTGAAATTGAAGGATTCTCTGCAACATGTGTCCAGAAAATCACACTTTATAAAGTGTGTCAGCTCACTATAATGGTGAACATCTTGACTGCGAACACAGAGACGACATGACCAGGTTCATTAAGGAACGGTATCTTCGATAACTGTATTTCCAATTCAGAATTCAAGATAAAGGAATCTCAAACAAAGTTTCCTCGATGTAGACTTCCAATGTATTGATTGTGTAAGTATAAAGCGTTAGTGCAGGTCTATTTGGGTGTTTAATACACAACAGACCTTTCATGAATATAGCGTCTGGCTGACTGGGCCATCACACAGTGCAATGTTGTCACTTGAAAGGGAAAGTTCATTGAGTTCTTAAACATTTGTAGCATTTCCTACAGGTTAGTTTTTTAGAATTGATTGATTGGTCTTTTG
>NC_090727.1:101204280-101206780 GCF_036898095.1 Palaemon carinicauda | reverse complement strand
GCCCCCCAGCGCCAGCGGGAGGGGAGCGGGGGGAACTGCCCAGCGCCAGCGGGAGGGGAGGGGGGAATCCCAGCGGGAGAGGAGGGGGGGAGCCGGCCAGCGCCAGGGAGAGGGGAGGGGGGGGGAGTCGCCCAGCGGGAAGGGAGGGGACGGGGGGTGCCGCCCAGTGGGAGGGGAGGGGAGGGGCGGAGCCGCCCAATGCCAGTGGGAGGGGAGGGGGGGAGCCGCCCAACGGAAGGGGAGGGGAGGGGAGGGGGAGCCGTCCAGCGCCAGGGGAAGGGGACGGGGTGCCGCCCAGCCCCAGGGGGAGGGGAGGGGGGGAGCCGCCCAGCGCCAGGGGGAGGGGAGGGGGGAGCCGCCCAGCGCCAGGGGGAGGGGAGGGGGGGAGCCGCCCAGCGCCACGGGGAGGGGAGGGGGAGCTGCTCAGTGCCAGGGGGAGGGGAGGGGAGGGGGAGAGTCGCCCAGCGGGAGGGAAGGAGAGGGGGCAGCCGCCCAGTGCCAGGGTGAGGGGAGGGGGGGACCCGCCCAGCGGAATGGGAGGGAAGGGGGTGAGCCGCCCAACGCCAGGGGGGAGGGGGAGGGGGGAGCTGCCCAGCGCCAGGGGGGGAGGGGAGGGGGGGGAGCCGCCCAGTGGAAGGGGGAGGGGGGAGGGGGAGGGAGGGTGGAGCCCCTCAGCGCTAGGGGGAGGGGAGGGGGGTGCCCCACAGCTCCAGGGGGAGGGGAGGGGGGAAGCCGCCCAGCGCCAGAGGGAGGGGAGGGTGGAGCCATCCAGCGCCAGGTGGAGGGGAGGGTGGAGCCCCTCAGCGCTAGGGGGAGGGGAGGGGGGGGTGCCCCACAGCCCCAGGGGGAGGGGAGGGGGGAAGCCGCCCAGCGCTAGGGGGAGGGGAGGGCGGAGCCATCCAGCGCCAGGGGGAGGGAAGGGGGGAGCCATCCAGTGCCAGGGGGAGGGGAGGGCGGAGCCATCCAGCGCCAGGGGGAGGGAAGGGGGGAGCCGCCCAGCAGGAGGGGAGGGGAGGGAGGGAGCCGCCCAGCGCCAGGGGGGAGGGGAGGGGGGAGCCGCCCAGTGGGGTGGGAGGGGAGGGTGGGGAGCCATCCAGCGCCAGTGGGAGGGGGAGGGGGGGGGGAGTCGCCCAGCGCCAGCGGGAGCTGGGGGAGCTCTCCCCTTCCACCGGGAAGGGGAAAGCCCCGCCAGGCGAACGATATAGAGTTCCTCTATCAGGCTTAGTTTTAAGAAAAAAAAAATGACGAAGTCTTCATAAGAGAATGCGGTTTCCGGACTCCGGAGGAGAGAGAGAGAGAGAGAGAGAGAGAGAGAGAGAGAGAAGAGAGAGAGAGAAGCCAGTAGAATTCAACAAATTCTTCTTTTGGCTTCAAGTGAAGTCTAAATGTCTTCAGGTATGAAGGAGAGAGAGAGAGAGAGAGAGAGATGAGAGAGAGAGAGAGAGGAGAGAGAGAGAGAGAGAAAGAAGAGAGAGAGAGAGAGAGAGAGAAGCCAGTAGAATTCAACAAATTCTTCTTTTGGCTTCAAGTGAAGTCTAAATGTCTTCAGGTATGAAGGAGAGAGCGAGAGAGAGAGAGAGAGAAGGAGAGAGAGAGAGAGAGAGAGAGAGAGAATCCACAAGATAAAGATATACAGAAAGGAATTAAGAAAAAAAAATAACGAAAGGAAAGATCTTTTTCATAGTTTTCTTTCTGTGCGAAGCGTAACATATATCAGCTAAGACGCTTCCGAGGCAAATCTCACCCTCTGAAGACCGTTCTGGAAGCATTTTTATTTCATCTTCGTTCATTCCCAGAATGTAATGTTCGCCTTCCGTATGGATTTCCTTGTGTATTCGTGTTAACAATTATGGAAATAATTGGAAGAATAAGGAATCTCAAATCTCTCTCTCTCTCTCTCTCTCTCTCTCCTCTCTCTCTCTCTCTCTCTCTCGTAGAAATCTTCAAAGTGTTTCCGGAGAAAATAGGAGAAATTTTACGCTGAAGACGATTTTTTTTTTCAGAGGATTTCATTCCTTAATTCTTCGTTCATTTTCACTCCAATTATGGAAAACTCTATCATATTCTAATGGACGGTGTAATAGAGAGTAATGGACGGTGTAATAGAGAGAGAGAGAGAGAGAGAGAGAGAGAGAGAGAGAGAGAGAGAGCATTCTTTTCATATTTCATATCCGTTTATTCACAGGAGAGAGAGAGAGAGAGAGAGAGAGAGAGAGAGAGAGAGAGAGAGAGAGAGAGAGAGAGAGAGAGAGCATTCTTTTCATATTTCATATCCGTTTATTCACAGGAGAGAGAGAGAGAGAGAGAGAGAGAGAGAGAGAGAGAGAGAGAGAGAGAGCATTCTTTTCATATTTCATTTCCCTTTATTCACAGACAGTAATGTTCATTCATCTCCTCTGTGATTAAACGGAAATGAAATATGAAATGAATGCTCTCTCTCTCTCTCTCTCTCTCTCTCTCTCTCTCTCTCTCTCTCTCTCTCTCTATATATATATATATA
>NC_090727.1:101194280-101199280 GCF_036898095.1 Palaemon carinicauda | reverse complement strand
TATGTATGAAGACAATATGGTGATAAAGGCAGTAATCAAGACATAGAATTCTTCACATATCCTTTAATCTAAATTCGAAAGGAACTACCAGCAGACGACACTATTATTATTATTATTATTATTATTATTATTATTATTATTTTTATTACTAGCCAAGCTACAACCCTAGTCGGAAAAGCAAGATGCTATAAGCTAAAGGGCTCCAATAGGGAAAAATAGCCAAGTGAGGAAAGGAAATAAGGAAATAAATAAATGATGAGAACAAGTTAACAATAAATCATTCTAAAACAGAAACAACGTTGAAACAGATATGTCATATATAAACTATTAACAACGTCAAAAACAGATATGTCATATATAAACTATAAAAAGACTCATGTCAGCCTGGTCAACATAAAAACATTTGCTCCAACTTTGAACAACCGATTCAACTACCCGATTAGGAAGATCACTCCACAACTTGGTCACAGTTGAAATAAAACTTCTAGAATACTGTGTAGTATTGAGCCTCATGATGGAGAAAGCATGACCATAAGAATTATCTAGATACCTTGTATTATGAACAGGATGGTATTTTCGGGGAAGATCTGAATGCGAAGAATGGTTTGAATTATGAAAAATATCATGCAAATAGGCGTCTATCTCTTAAAAAATACTGAGATGTCTAAAAGTGACCGAGCGTCAGACATTTTAGTACATAGTAACAACTAATAATGATATTGTTTACCTCTAAATAGTAATTAGGTTATAACAAATTAATTTATGTAGAATACAGAATAGAATTTAGAGTTGGATTTCGTAGGTAGGTAGGTAGGTTGTACCTTTCTTTAGTTAATATCACAAAACAGTTAATTTAATGAAAGGTAATGCTTGTTCAGTATCTACTAAAGTAGGGATGGCACATGAGAATTTCTCCAAGCAATTTATTATCTGTCAACAATTGTTTACATGCATCAGATTCTGTGAATCTTTGTGGCGAGGAATCACTAACAAGCAGAATAAAAGATATTTAGTCACTGAATCGCATATCTTCTCAAATAAAAGTTAGTAAACCACGTTCTCCTAATAATATTTTCATATGCATTACATTTACTATTGCGTATCTATTGGTTTTGTTAAATCCAAATAGATGAGCATAGAAAGAAGCATAGCTCAATGAATATTAAGATAAATTACGCTCTTCAATTCTTGGAGACTACGTCGAAGATGGTATTAGACTGGGAAAATAGTTTGGAGAGAAATATGATTATGAACTCTGTAGTCTGGAATATAAGGCGGACGTGTTAACAAAATTGAAAGAAAATAAGCCTCCTTTGATTCCCACTATCATGGATGGATACCAGAGGCTCAATATGCAGTTTTAATCCTGTGAATATTCGTTATATTTTGTTTAAGGTTGAGGTGATTAGACTTTGGCCGGAAAAGCTACGAATTTGGCCTAAAGAGCCAGAGTGAACCTCCGACGGGGAATCATTCTCATGAAGCATTACAATAGTTGAGCCAACCATCAAAACTATCCAGTCAATAATCCCACATTGATTACCTAGTAACAGGTAAGATGAAATTTGACATTATGAATGCATTTTCTCAAGGATATGAACGGATTTACAGATGCCCGGTTTAAGCTAGGTGCTTCATATGGAATCAAATTCACTTCATATCATTTATTTAATCCTCTGGTTTAAAATGAATCGAGACAACAGTAACATAAACAACGTTGATTCTGTCAACATTCAGGTATACACTGGACACTGGTCTATGTATGGATTTGCATTAAGAAGATGATAGTATTTTATTTAAGAGCTTTAGTTTTTTTTCACGTGTATTATAATAGTTAAATATTACTCAGCTATTTGGCATCAGCACTAATGGAATGAATGAAGGAATAAAAAGATATATATATATATATATATATATATATATATATATATATATATATGTGTGTGTGTGTGTGTGTATATATATATACATATATACTGTATGTTTGTGTGTGTGTATGTATATGTATATATATATATATATATATATATATATATATATATATATATATATATATATATACATATATAGTTTACGTTGCCTTTATGGACAGCTAACTAATGCCATGATTCTTTGTTTTAAATACCCACGTGTGAGACGAGGGCAAGTGACGTCACAGTATTGGTGTTTCACACCTTGAGCTGTGCGTTGGCTGAACTGTTATGTCTGGACCGTGGGTCCATTCAAGTGCCGGAAGGCATAGGGAAAAATCTATCATTGCATTGAACTGAATTCATTCAAAGAATAGCTGCAATAGGATGAAAGGTCTTTTTCGTGTGTTTTTATTTGTACAAATAATGAAAATTCAGGTACACAAATAAAGAGTCCAGGCTTGAGCTTGATTAGATTACTTCTATTTCATCTATGTTGTAATTGAGTCGTTTGTTAACATAGACTAAGGATACTGTTATCTTGCAAATATATTATACAGACGAAGGTTTTGCAGTAACGTTGTAATACAGGACCTTCCAAGCAATTGGCCCAGGCAAGGTTTTTATCTACGAATCATATCATAATCAAAATTCCATTTTTGTTCGCTTTTGTTTTTTTTTTAGAAATTTTATCATTATTTTAGTAACTGTTAATAACATTTAAAAGAAGTATAAAGTTTTAGTTCACCATAGCAGGGTTTCGTTGTGTATAAGGCCTGGTGAGGTAGCTGCCCTTCATGAACCGACAACTATTTACCCACCCCCCTTCCCACCCCATCACTTAATTGGTTTTGATATTCATATACAAGTGAGAACGCATTCCTTCAATCAGCCTAGAGCACAGAGTACAGTATGCTTTATCCCTCAACATCTCATCGCTTCCTACGGATTCTGTACAGCTTCCGATCAGTAATAATCACGATTAATTACTATATTTTACGACTATGCACTAAATGACTTACTGTTATTTTGTATGCTTACACACTACTGAAGTTTTGACTCGAACAAAAATATGAACTGCTTTGAAATGATTTCCAAATTTCTAAGTAATATGAAAACATTATTTAGATACTAGTTTGAAAAAAAAAAATTTATTTTTTACGACGCTGGACAGATGAAAGATATTTTGCCAGAAAACATTATTATTATTATTATCATTATTATTATTATTATTATTATTATTATTATTATTATTATTATTATTATTATTTTCATTTATTATTTATTAATTATTATTTATTATTATTATTTATTATTTTTATTTATTTATTATTATTATTATATTATCATTATTTATTATTTTTCATTATAATTATTATTATCATTATATTATCATTATTTATTATTTTTTATTATAATTATTATTATTATTTATTAGTAGTATTATTTATTATTATTAATTTTTATTATTATTCATTATTTATTATTTATTATTCTTTATATATTATTATTATTTATAATTATTTTATTATTAATTATTATTTATTATTCATTATTATTCTTTATTATTATTGTTTATTATAATTTATTATTGTTTATTATTATTATAATCATTGTTTATTATTTATCATTATTGTTTATAATTATTTATTATCATTGTTTGTTATTATTTATTATTATTGTTTATTATTATACAGTATATTTATTATTATTACTATTTATTATTATTGTTTATTAGTATCTATTATTATTCTTTATTTTTTTATTTATTAATATTATTTATTATAATTATTTCTTATAATTTATTATTATTTAATCTTATTATTCATTATTATTTATTATTTTTCACTATTATTATTATTTATTATTTTTTATTATTCTTTATTATCATTTATTGTTTTTTATTTATTTGTTATTACTGTTTATTATTTTTTATTAATATTACTATTTATTTATTATTATTATTTATTATTAATTATTAATATTTATTTTTATTTAGTATTATTTATTATTTATTTTTATTTTTATTATTTGTTTTTATTATTTATTATTTATCATAAATATTTATTATTATTTTTTATCATTTATTAAATATTATCGTTTTTATTTATTCATTATTATATATTATAATTATTATTTATTATTCATTATTATTATTTATTATTTTTTATTCATTTCTTATTATATGATCATTATTTATAATTATTATTTTTTATTTAATTATTATTTATTATTATTTAATTATTATTAATATTTATTTTATATTATTATTATTATTTATTGTCATTTATTATTTATTTATTTATTATCATTATTTATTGTTATCATTTATTATTTATTTATTTATTGTTATCATTTATTATTTATTTAATTATTATCATTATTTATTGTTATCATTTATTATTTATTATTATTAATGTTATTTATTTATTTTTTAATATTATTACTTATTATTATTTATTATTCATTATTATTATTTTTTATTTATTATTATTATTATTCATTATTTATTTTTATTTGCTTCAATACAAACGTAGTTGAAGAGAGCAGGATGCTGTAAGCACAAAGGCTGCAGTAGGGAAAAATATCCCACTGAAGACAGAGAATAAGAAAATAATAAAATACAAGAGAAGTAATGAATACTTGAAATAAAATATTTTAAGAACAGTATCAACATTAGAATACGTTTATAAGATAAACCATGAGAGACCATTATGTCAGCCTGTTCAACATAAAAACATTCGCTGCAAGTTTGAACTTCCGAAGTTCCACCGATTCAACTTCCGGATTAACATTCCACAATCGGCCACAGCTGGAATAAAACTTCTAGAAAACTGCTTTAGTAAATCTATTTTCATTATTTCCTTCAAATGAATATTGAAAATAATACCTTTATCAATACTATTCAAAGATATCTATAAAATCTTATGATTAATTTTTTATATTGGGAAAATATTACATAAAATATTCCTATCTGAAGAACCATAATCAAGATATTGGTCACATCCTTTACTGACGTGGTTGCTGTCAGCATTAGGTGTTCTTGAACCACTTAATATCTTTAAAAGTACTAGCTCTTACCGAGAGCTA
>NC_090727.1:101184503-101189503 GCF_036898095.1 Palaemon carinicauda | reverse complement strand
GATTCCTAGTTTCAGTTTAAGTGTCTTTTCCATTAGGGCAGCTGCAACCGAATTAAGAAAAAAAGTTACCCGTTTTATTTCAAAGACTTTACATTTGAACATAATATTACAACAGAAAGCGAGAAAGAAATGCATTAATTCTTTATTTGACATATTTTTTTACGATGTTATGTTTTACCTCTTAGGAAAGGTAATTAAATGCAATGAAAATAATAGCACAGTCAGTCTTTTATTACTTGTCTTTCTGTTCCTCTAAACCTCTACCGCGATAAATTAAAAAATGAAGTAAAAAAAAAATAGAAAAAAAAATAGTTATATTCACGACCAATTGGGGCCGGAAATGACCGCCAATTCTGAATATTCAATTTCAAGGATCGTTAAGCTGATATTCACCTTATAAGGCTTCTAATGCAGCCTGTGATGAGTCTTCACTTTCAGAATTCATTTTCCATTAATATTTTAACTCTGCGTTTATTCTTTTATCGTTCTGTTCTATTTTCATGAAGATCCGTGCTCGCGTGCGTGCGTGTGTTGTAATATCTATTAAAAGCAACCAAATTGACTTGATTTATATACTGCTATTTTTATGTTAAAACAGTCCAAGTAAATGATTTTGTATCCAGATTCTTACACTATTGAAAGCAAGCAGACCATTTGCTGTTGCAATATTGAAAGCAGATCAAGTGAATAAGTTAATTTGTTGTGAAACTTTCGAGAGTAAGAAAAGTTGATGTATTCAAGTAGTTAAATGTTGCAGCCCTATTAAAAATAAGCCAAGTAAATATATCATGTTGTTTGTCTATTGTGGAAAGCCAAAGTAACTTTAGTTTGTTGTATCAAAACGATAAAATCAGGTAATTATATGTTTATTTACTCCTGGTCTGATGAAGATGTCTTGATATACTTTTTAGGGTACGAAAATAGATTTAAATTGTTTGTCTATTGTGAAAAGGCCAAGTAACTTTGTTGTATCAAAATGAAAAAAAAATTTGGGTAATTATATGTTTATTCATTCCCCGTAACGGCCCAATGAAGATGTCTCGATATGCTATTTAAATATGCCAGGGCTGGTAGGGCAGCCGCCTACCGCCAGGGACGGCGGGGGCAGCCGGCCAGCGCCAGGGCCACCCAGGCGGGGCACCCGGCCAGCGCCAGGGCCGCCCAGGCCGGGCACCCGGCTAGCGCCAGGGCCGCCCAGGCCGGGCACCCGGCCAGCGCCAGGGCCGCCCAGGCCGGGCACCCGGCCAGCGCCAGGGCCGCCCAGGCCGGGCACCCGGCCAGCGCCAGGGCCGCCCAGGCCGGGCACCCGGCCAGCGCCAGGGCCGCCCAGGCCGGGCACCCGGCCAGCGCCAGGGCCGCCCAGGCCGGGCAGCCGGCCAGCGCCAGGACCGCTCAGACCGGGCACCCGGCCAGCGCCAGGGCCCCCCAGGCCGGGCAGCCGGCCAGCGCCAGGGCCGGGCAGCCGGCCAGCGCCAGGGCCACCCAGGCGGGGCACCCGGCCAGCGGCAGGGCCGCCCAAGCCAGGCACCGGCCAGCGCCAGGGCCGCCCAGGCCGGGCACCCGGCCAGCGCCAGGGCCGCCCAGGCCGTGCACCCGGCCAGCGCCAGGGCCGCCCAGGCCGGGCAGCCGGCCAGCGTCAGGGCCGCCCAGGCCAGGGCCGCCCCAGGCCAGGGCCGCCCAGGCCAGGGCCGCCCAGGCCGGGCAGCCGGCCAGCGCCAGGGCCGCCCAGGCCGGGCACCCGGCCAGCGCCAGGGCCGCCCAGGCCGGGCAGCCGGCCAGCGCCAGGGCCGCCCAGGCCGGGCAGCCGGCCAGCGCCAGGGCCGCCCAGGCCGGGCAGCCGGCCAGCGCCAGGACCGCTCAGGCCGGGCACCCGGCCAGAGCCAGGGCCCCCCAGGCCGGGCAGCCGGCCAGCGCCAGGGCCACCCAGGCCGGGCAGCCGGCCAGCGCCAGGGCCGGGCAGCCGGCCAGCGCCAGGGCTGGGCAGCCGGCCAGCGCCAGGGCTGGGCAGCCGGCCAGCGCCAGGGCCACCCAGGCGGGGCACCCGGCCAGCGGCAGGGCCGCCCAGGCCGGGCACCCGGCCAGCGCCAGGGCCGCCCAGGCCGGGCACCCGGCCAGCGCCAGGGCCGCCCAGGCCGTGCACCCGGCCAGCGCCAGGGCCGCCCAGGCCGGGCAGCCGGCCAGCGCCAGGGCCGCCCAGGCCGGGCACCCGGCCAGCGCCAGGGCCGCCCAGGCCGGGCAGCCGGCCAGAGCAGGGCCGCCCAGGCCGGGCACCCGGCCAGCGCCAGGGCCGCCCAGGCCGGGCAGCCGGCCAGCGACAGGGCCGCCCAGGCCGGGCAGCCGGCCAGCGCCAGGACCGCTCAGGCCGGGCACCCCGGCCAGAGCCAGGGCCCCCCAGGCCGGGCAGCCGGCCAGCGCCAGGGCCGGGCAGCCGGCCAGCGCCAGGGCCGGGCCGCCGGCCAGCGCCAGGGCCAGGCAGCCGGCCAGCGCCAGGGCCGGGCAGCCGGCCAGCGCCAGGGCCGGGCAGCCGGCCAGCGCCAGGGCCACCCAGGCGGGGCACCTGGCCAGCGGCAGGGCCACCCAGGCGGGGCACCCGGCCAGCGGCAGGGCCGCCCAGGCCGTGCACCCGGCCAGCGCCAAGGCCGCCCAGGCCGGGCAGCCGGCCAGCGCCAGGGCCGCTCAGGCCGGGCAGCCGGCCAGCGCCAGGGCCGCCCAGGCCGGGCAGCCGGCCAGCGCCAGGGCCGCCCAGGCCGGGCACCCGGCCAGCGCCAGGGGCCGCCCAGGCCGGGCACCCGGCCAGCGACAGGGCCGCCCAGGACGGGCAGCCGGCCAGCGCCAGGGCCGCTCAGGCCAGGCACCCGGCCAGCGCCAGGGCCCCCCAGGCCGGGCAGCCGGCCAGCGCCAAGGCCACCCAGGCCGGGCAGCGCCAGGGCCACCCAGGCCGGGCAGCCGGCCAGCGCCAGGGCCGGGCAGCCGGCCAGCGCCAGGGCCGCCCAGGCCGGGCAGTAGGCCAGCGCCAGGGCCGCCCATGCCGGGCAGCCGGCCAGCGCCAGGGCCGCCCAGGCCGGGCAGCCGGCCAGCGCCAGGGGCCGCCCAGGCCGGGCAGCCGGCCAGCGCCAGGGCCGCCCAGGCCGGGCACCCGGCCAGCGCCAGGGCCGCCCAGGCCGGGCACCCCGGCCAGCGCCAGGGCCGCCCAGGCCGGGCACCCGGACAGCGCCAGCGCCGCCCTGGCTGGGCAGCCGGCCAGCGCCAGGGCCGCCCAGGCTGGGCACCCGGCCAGCACCAGAGGGAGCCGGGCAGCCGGCCAGGGCCACCGGGAGCTGGGGAGCCTTCCCCTTCCACCAGGAAGGGGAGAGCCCCGCCAGGCCAATGATATAGAGTCCCTGTATCAGGCTTAGTTTTAAGAAAAAAAAATGACGAAGTCTTCATAAGAGAATGCAGTTCATGAAGCTCCTGAGGTATTTTTAGAAAGTCTTCAGAGAAGAATTGCATTCCTTCGATGCACATATTTTGTCTCTCTCTCTCTCTCTCTCTCCCTCTCTCTCTCCCTCTCACTTTCTATATATATATATATATATATATATATATATGTATATTTATGATTACCGAAGTTGAGGAGAAAGAGAGAGAGAGAGAGAGAGAGAGAGAGAGAGAGAAGCTATTAGTATCCAACAAGAAATTCTTCTTTTGGCTTCAACTGGAGTCCAAATGTCTTCAGGTATGAAGGAGAGAGAGAGAGAGAGAGAGAGAGAGAGAGAGAGAAGCCATTGGAATACGTCAAATTCTTTGTTTGGCTTCAACTGGAGTCCAAATGTCTTCAGGTAAGAAGGAGAGAGAGAGAGAGAGAAGAGAGAGAGAGAGAGAGAGAGAATCTACAAGATAAAGAAATACAGAGAGGAATTAAAAAAACAATAACAGAAGGAAAGATTTATTCATAGTTTTCTTTTTGGGCGAATCGTACCATTTATCAGCAAAGACGTCTCTGAGGCAAATCTCACCCTCTGAAGACCGTTCCGGAAGCGTTCTTATTTCATCTTCGTTCATTCCCAGAATGTATAAATTTCCTTTGTATTGTGTTATCAATTAAGGAAATAATCGGAAAGATAAGGAATCTCAAATTTCTCTCTCTCTCTCTGTCTCTCTCTCTGTCTCTCTCTCGCTCTCTCTCTCTCTCTCTCTCTCTCTCTCTCTCTCGCTATATATATATATATATATATATATATATGTATATCAGCCATTAGTAGTCCACTGCAGAACCAAAGCCTCGGACTTCTTTTTACCAATTCGCGTTTTTTCATGGTCTTTCTATGCCAGTATATACCCACAAATATTCTTAGTTCGTCAATAACTAGGGACCCATTCGGTTATTCTTTGTCTATCTATTAAATGTCCTTCTCCTTGTTTACACACACACACACACTATATATATATATATATATATATACATATACAGTATATATATATATATATATATATATACATACAGAGAGAGAGAGAGAGAGAGAGAGAGAGAGACTAGTTGCTGACTGAATTAATTGAAGGTAAATAATTCCTTAAGACAAATTGAATACTGACATAACATGACTTGTCATTACTTAAATTGATCAGTTGTAGCAGAAGCGATAATGAATAATGAGGGAATGAGGACACAAGACGAATTTAAATAACCATCACAGACAGACACACACACCACATATACACTATTATTCTTTGAAATTTCCTGACAAGGAGGTTTCAATACGACCCAAATTACGAAACCGCAAAGATCATTTTAATATCTTTTTAAATTGGCGATCGGACATTTTCAATCAACTTTTTAATCTGCGATAATTGAGGTTTACTTACCGAGATAGAGAAGTACGTAAAGGCAATCAATTCTTATTACTTTTCTCTCTCTTTGACCAATATTTATCATTGTTTCTTCTTATTCCCCTTCTTTCCATCCCTATCGTTTCCTGTATCCCAATTCTTTCCCCTGAGTTCGGTCCCGGGAATATTGGGTC
>NC_090727.1:101174503-101179503 GCF_036898095.1 Palaemon carinicauda | reverse complement strand
TGTTGAAGACTATTTCATTATTAGTAATACTTCTGATTTAGAGGGGAGGCCGATGGGGGAAGCTACCTTATGTCCGTGTGTGTAAACCAGCCATGGTGGAAGCAGAGAAGTTAACTAGATGGACTTTGGTTTAGTCACTAAACTTTACTGAGTACGAATAAACTCACTCTCTCTCTCTCTCTCTCTCTCTCTCTCTCTCTCTCTCTCTCGCGTACACATAGACCTCTGCTTAGACAGGCAATCACGTTTCATATTTACCAATAAGCAACGGATAATGTTATGCAAGAACGAAGGGATATCAGACAAAGCGTTATCAAATGAGAGAGAGAGAGAGAGAGAGAGAGAGAGAGAGAGAGAGAGAGAGAGTTAATTCTATTCCACATATTCCCTGTAATGCTAAAGCGTAGTTTCTTATTAGTCTCACTTGTTGCCAAATGTAAATGGAACATCTACCTCAGTATCAGTGTTATTAAGGGAAATAAAGGTGTCAGGAGGAAATTTGACAACGCTGCTCATCGCTTACTGGAATCATTCGTTTCTTGAAATATAAATAGTTGTATATTGCTCATAATGTGTCATTGATTACTATTTTCGTTATATTATCTATATTATTTTCTCGTTTATTTATAAAAGGCAACTTCTTAAGAATATATTTAGAATTAGGCCTATAGACCTGTTAAGGTCTAGAAAAGCTGAAACATTAGGAATCCTGTTGAAGGTAACAGCCTTGCACAAGCGCATGCACACGTTGCTCCTTGTAACAGACCTTAGATGCTTCACACTTGTCCTTCCCGTATCCTACCAAGTCCCTCCCCTATCCTACACCGTATCCTACCCCGTTCTCCCCTCCTCTCTCCTACCCTGGCCCTCAGATAATTATGCTCAAAATATTCAAATAATAGAGGAAATGTAGATAAGAAACAATGGTGTAGGCCTAGTTTTACATGATCTCGAAGTAGACGTATTTTGTGTTCGAATGTCATTAATTCCAACTTCGACTTTGCACAAGTAGTCATCATTGTAAACGTTTTACGGTCATAGGCATGAAATATGCATCTGCAAATCAAGTCACTTAGGCCTACACTCAAATAAAGCATGAAATTATCAAATAAAGTTATGATTAATGACATTAAATCCAAGATTCATAAACGAAGCCGACGCCATATGAAATCGAATGAAAATTCTTCCGTTAAAAGGACGTATACCATTGTAAATAATAATAAAAAAAGAAACTGAAATGACCCTTACTCTCTGATATCGTAAGGGTGGGAACTGCTTACTCCAGATAACTGGATACACACTAAAATGTCATATAGTTATGTTCCTTTTTGCTAATTTCATTTATTATTAACTTTAACATATTTCAATTTGACCTGTCCGTCATATTGAATTGAAAATGTGAAACTGGAGGGCCAAAATAAGTATCATTGTTCAACAAACAAACAAACACCACTAGCTAAGCCTATGTTTCCATGCAACCTGCAGAAACACACTACACCGCTTAAATGTTTTCTTAGGTTTTACTTACATTAATTATTTGAATATTTATCGGTATTATTGTTCGTAAATAGAAACTTGAATTTAAAGTTTTAAGCTTAAAACGAAGTTTTAACTACTGGTTTACTACTCCTCAGTCAAGTGGGGGGGGGGGGGGTTGTCAGTTTTCCTACCTAGGCCTATGCTGTCCAACTGCAGATAAATGTTGTTTAAAAAAAAGGTTTCCAATTTAGATTCAAGTCAAACATCAAAGATAAAACCTTCACAGTACAACAGATTTCAGTTCAGCTGTTGTACAGACACAGATCTACTGTATATATATATATATATATATATATATACTATCTTTTATTCGCGGCAAAAACCTAATGATAGCCAGGTGTTATTATCCCAACTGATATGAAGGTATAATAATTAAGGGATAAAAGTAAAGATTGAGAATCTCTTTATTATTTGATTTATCATACAGGTAAATTAGGCCTAATTACAACCAGAAGGTTTAATCAAACAAGACGTTTTGTATTCAGAATTGTGTTTAAAATATGAAAGACCAAGACGATAATACGTAGATTGTTTGAAACTTTTTCATTTGATTTTCCTGTGGATTGAAAAACACATGATAAAATACAAATATATTAAAGAGCATCATTGTCTTATGAACGCATATTTAAAAGCTCAAGAAGAACTGGGAACTTTTCTTGTGTCTACATTTGATCAATCTGCTCCTCTGTTTATTACTTGTAACTGCATGAAGTTATGTACAGTAGACGGCACTCATATAGACCATGTATAGTAAACGGCACCTATATGGACCCTGTACAGTAAACAGCACTTAATTGGACCATGTAGAGTAAACGGCACCTATATGGACCCTGTACAGTAAACAGCACTTATTGGACCATGTAGAGTAAACGGCACCTATATGGACCCTGTACAGTAAACCACTTAAATGTAGTAAACGGCATTGATACGGCACTGGACCATGTACATTCATATGGACCATGTACAGTAAACGGCACTTATATGGACCATGTACATTATTACTATTATTATTATTATTATTATTATTTCTTGCTAAGCTATAACCCTAGTTGTAAAGAAAGGATGTTATAAGCCACAACAGGGAAAATAGCCCAGTGAGGAAAGGAAACAGGAAAAATAAAATATTTTAAGAAAAGTAACAATGTAAACTACAAAAACTTCAACAAAATAAGAGGAAGAGAATTAAGATAGAAAAGTGTGCCCGAGTGTACCCTCAAGCAAGAGAACTCTAACCCAAGACAGTGGAAGACCATGATACAGAGGCTATGGCACTACCCAAGACTAGAGAACAATGGTTTGATTTTGGAGTGTCCTTCTCCTAGAAGAGCTGCTTACCATAGCTAAAGAGTCTCTTCTACCCTTACCAAGAGGAAAGTAGCCACTGAACAATTACAGTGCAGTAGTTAACTCCTTGGGTGAAGAAGAGTAGTTTGGTAAACTCAGTGTTGTCAAGTGTGTGAGGACTGAAGAGAATATGTAGGAATATGCCAGACTATTCGTTGTGTGTGTGTAGGCAAAGGGAAAAATGAACCGTAACCAGAGAGAAGGATCCAATGTAGTATTGGTCTGGCCAGTTAAAGGATCCCATAACTCTAGCGGTAGTATCTCAACGGGTGGCTGGTGCCCTGGCCAACCTACTACCTATTATTATTATTATTATTATTATTATTAGAGTTGGAAAAGTAGGGCTTCAACATGGAAAATATCCTTGTGAAAAAATAAAATCAAGAAAGAATAATGATGATGCTGTGTACCCTCAAGCAAGAGAACTGTAACCTGAGACAATTGTAGTCAATGGTAGAGACTTCTGAAGTGTCCACGATAAACGTGCTGCCAACAGGGAGAGGTGGTAACGTTGTCACAGCGGCAGGTCGGCGCCATTGCATATATATATATATATATATATATATATATATATATATATATATATATATATATATATATATATATATGTATGTATATATAACTACGTTTTCGCCCCAAAGGTGACACCATGGCAACACTGATGTCTCCGAAGTCGAATGTTATTGGTTTTCGAAATGCATCTCTTGCCTGTTTATTATTCAATGCAATTTCGATTCATTCCGATAAGTTGAATACATGCCAGTCTCTGGAGAACATTCTTTTTCTGTTTATTCATAATGATTCCATTTAAAGCGGATATAAGGGAATTATTATTATTATTATTAAAAGAGGAGATTTATCAGCCAAATGAGTCAAAGTCGACTTTTACAGAGCTGGCTCGAATAAGTTAGGGAGGGGAAAATATACATACATACATACACACATACACACACATATAGGTCCTCTTCATTTTGTTTTCTATCAACATTATGAGTAAAAAGAAAGGGAGCACTAGTCCAGAACATATTGCATCATAATAAATGTTGTTACTGTTCTTAATATATTCGAGAAGTAATGAACAATTATTTGTTCATTACTTCTCTTGTAGTTTATCTATTTCTCTATTTTTCCCTGTTGGAGCCCTTGGGCTTATAACATCCTGTTTTTCCAACTATGGTTGTATCTTAGCTAATAATAATAATAATAATAATAATAATAATTATTATTATTATTATATTATTATTATTATTATATTAGTATTATTATTATTATTATTATTATTATTATTTATAACATACAATAAAATACCAGTTTTAGTGTCTAAGTCTGCCACCTCGCACCAGATTCGGAAGGTCGAATATTTCACCTTTTCGACCGAATGAGCATTTGATGGATAAGGGCGTTCAGCAAGGTCTTACTCCGTGAGACAAGGACGATTATTGAACCGATTTCCTTTGAGTTTCGACCATAAGAGCTGTTTTTAGCATACTCTTGTCCTCTGAGCTACGAGAAAGTGGTTTCCTCATTGTGGATAATAGGATCTTCAATACTGGGTTTTGAAGAGTAATTACGAATCTCTCTCTCTCTCTCTCTCTCTCTCTCTCTCTCTCTCTCTCTCTCTCACACACACACACACACACACACACAAGCATTATTTCTTGCATTGTAAGAGTGTTGTATTAAACACATTACTGACTTATCTAACAGCGGTGTTTTCTTAACAGATTTTGCAGATAAAAATGATTATAAATAACATGAAACTTAATATGATGATTGTATTGAATTATTTTGTTATTCAATTTTAATCACAAGATTAACACTCAACACTAAACAATAATATTTAATGATTTATTTTCTATCCATCAATGATATCATAAGACAGAGAAACATAATCAATTCCTAGATAATCTCTCAAGTGATTTAATCCCCAACAATTTCATTCAAGTTATTATTATTATTATTATTATTATTATTATTATTATTATTATTATTTTGATTTTGATTATTATTATTATTATTATTATTTAATTTTATTTTTATTTATTATCATTATTATTATTATTATTATTATTATTATTATTATTTTGATTATTATTATTATTATTATTATTATTATT
>NC_090727.1:101164503-101169503 GCF_036898095.1 Palaemon carinicauda | reverse complement strand
GATGCCAGAGAAAGGATTGTATTCTATCCCTTTTAAAATGGCACAGAATGAGCAGAAAATGAGTCTTGAAATAGCGATTAAACCAAGGGAAAGCGGTGTTGGTAAAAAGATATATACCATTACTCTTGAAGGAGGCTTTAACTATATGGAAGGTGTTTTTGAAGGCAATGTGGGCACCAATACAAAATACGATGGTTGACTTTCAAATATCATATTATGCAAAGAGTAATTCTTTGTATTTGAAACCGCTTGAATATTCAGGGAATTTGTAATGTTTATTGCATTTATTTTATACCATGAGAAGCCATATACGGTAATTAAGCAATGTGCTTTACTCATGTAATTCCATGATTACATTTAAATTGATATGTCGTTTGTTTAAGTGTTTTTAGCATAAAGATAGAACAGCAATAGTCGTATGCCAGCTATTACCATCTAAAATATGGTTTATTGTAAGTTAGAACGATATGTTTATGAAATGGTGTATTGCTTTTAATGGTTGAGACTGCGACTTCTGTAATAGTATTTGAATTTAAAATTGTAACCCCCCTTTTTTGGCATCTCTTAACAACTCGCAAATTTTCTATTCAAGTGTATTCTGAATTTTGTAAATCATGTAACAGGTTTATAGAACAAAGGCAATCATAACACGAGTACCCTAGTCATTCCCTGGCATAGCTATATTATTCAATTGTTTTTAATTCACGTAGAAGCAAAAATTGCTCGGTAGATAATGGTGATGATGAAGATTAATTTCTTTTATTTCTCAAGTGTTTATATATTCACATTATAATTATAAATACAACGAAAACGTAAAACTCATGTTAAATCATATAAATCTCATTTAATGAAAAGAATACGATGATACTAATGAAGTAATAATAATTGTTACATAATTGATATTGATAAAGATATCAAAATAGTATTAATCTCTGAGAACATATTATTGCTGTTTTTTCCCCGAATAATAAAGGATTTTTTGTTTTTTGTTTGAGTTTTTGGGTGGGGATCAGTAGGCGACGGCAACCCATTTTTCAAACACCCCAACCACTATGTGTCTGACATTCGTCAGTCTTTTATTTAAGCCTAAAAGAGGATTAAAAAAAGCCCTACTCCCCTCTGTGAGCTTGTGTGCCTCCTGCAAGTGTTTAAGATTAGATTGCAATAAATTCGTCAGTCTTTATTAGATATTTAACATTTTGTTAATAGCTTTGCATTCACATTTCAGCATTTATAAGCACCTAGACACCTACAGTATATATTTATCTATTAGAATATTTACTCCTATGTATGTGTATATATACAGGTATATAAATATGTGTGTATATATATATATATATATATATATATATATATATGTATATATATATATATATATATATATATATATATATAGAAAACGTTTATTTAAAGTGGCACATAGAATAAGAAAATTGTAGCATTTTGGCTTTGACAGGCATAATAATAGTCATGCAGAACATCCGGACATCATCTCCATTCCCATCCCCATTATTTTTATGAACACCCAGATTAATATGCTTATGGTTTTGACTGTCTGTCTGTTTGTCTGTTGTGCGTTAAGTGAAAACTGACGAAAGGTTTAAAGAACTAAATGAGAACATTGATTCCTCCACCCTATCCTACCAGAAGATGAACTGTATTTAGTTATCAATGAAGATTTAAGGAGGTTTTTCTTGTCCACCGTTTTCTTGATACACAGTATTTTGGTATTATTTATTCATCTTTTAGCAAATGTCCTATAAATTTTGTTCCTCCAATCCTGAAATATTACATAAAGAACACGAAATAGAAAGTTTTTTCGTTCGGTCTTCTTTTGACGTAGGTGTCATCGTTGGTCCTTGTGGCATTGGAAACCTGAAAAGAAAATCTTAATTCTTTTCTACGATTGATTTGTAGGTAATTACAGTTGGATTTATGCAATCTGTAGCTGTTCTTTTTAGTATTATTATTATTTAATATTATTATTATTATTATTATATATGTTGATGAAAGGAAGCTATATGAAGTATAATACAGTGTAGAATATGAACTTCGAAAGTGTTTGTTTCCTTCATGTATTTATCCAATATTTAATTCTTCAATAGACATTTTTTTAAACCATTTAAGTTCTTAAATTTTATGATTACATTACGTTACGTAAATTAAGAATACATTTATATTAACTTATTTTCCACTATTTAGTACTATTCGACTGTCAATTATTATTTTTTATTCTTTGGAGGTTCCTCTCTTTTGTTAGGTTATCCCACAAGGTATTACAAAGCAATAAGTTAGTTATTGTATATATAAAAAACTTACAAATATATACGAAATATCAAGAGTGTAGCCTGACTATGTAAATAAAAAAATGCTATTGTAATTACAAATTCCATTAGCTGAACTTTGGAATACTTTCGGCAATATTTTTTTTTTCTTTCTTTTATGGCACGGCGTGGAAATTATTTAGGAAACATTAGTATTAATAATCAAAGCCTTTAACACCACTGCCAGACTTTTTTTCCGATTTCTAAACAAAATTAATCTAACTTTTTCTTCCTTATTAGGGGCCAAAATAAACATATCACTAAATTTCACCGTATTTATTCAAAATAAAGTTACTTCTAAAGGAATACTAAAATGTCCTCTCAGGTGCATGACAGCTTGGAGATTAAATGTCATTTTCTACAGAAACTTTATTTTTCCAAAAGACCCACAAGGAAAATCATGTAGTTGACATGAAAAAATAAAGGAATTTGGTTTCTATGATCATACTACCGTTGTAGTTATTGGATCCATCTCTCAGAATACGGTTCATCTTCGTTTTGCCTACACATACACTGAATAGTGTGGCCTTTTCTTTACATATTCTCCTATGTCGTCATACACCTGACAACATTGAGATTACCAAAAATTCTTCCTCGCTCAAAGGGTTATTTGCTGCAATGTAATTGTTCAGTGGCTACGTTCCTCTTGGTAAGGGTAGAAGAGCCTCTTTAGCTATGGTAAGCAACTATTCTAGGAGAGAGGCACTGCAAAATCAAATCATTGTTTTCTGGTCTTAGATAGTGCCATAGCCTCTGTACCATGATCTTTCACTGTCTTGGGGTAGAGTTCTCTTGCATGAGGGTACACTCGGGCACACTTTTCTATCTTATTTGTCTTCCTCTTGGTTTTTTAAAGTTTTTGTAGTTTTTATGTGAAAAATTGTTTTTGATGTTGCTGTTCTTAAAATATTTTATTTTATTTGTTAATTACTTCTCTTGTGATTTGCTTATTCCCTTTCCTCACTGGGCTATTTTCCATGTTTCAGCTCTCGGGCTTATAGGATTCTGCTTTTCCAAGTAGGGTTGTAGCTTCGCAGCTAATAATAATAACAACAACAACTGCCAAAAATTACGGAGTGGTACTGACCCCCTCCAAAAGAGAAAGAATTCTTGTCAGGTTATTCTTTTATTTGGTATGGAAATCGAGGAAACATTTTCTTCTTAGCATCGTAGTACAAGTGTGCCTCACACTTGATGCAAAACATGTTTATTTTCCCCTTACATCCAGGTAGTTCATATGTCCCTAGGTTTTGTACTAACAGAAGGGAAGTGGGCAACGCGGCCAAGTCTAATATCTTTATCAGAAATTTTCTTAGTTGCTTTACTTATTTTTTTTTCTTGGGGAAAAGTAAGATCTACAGGGAACATCTATTTCATTACATTCGCCATCGTCGTCTGCATCACTGGTTGCTATTATGCTTTCTTCATGAAGTGCAATATGGCTTGAAGTCTGCCTGCCCGGTCGATAAAATTCTGCTGCTGCCGATGGTAGTGGAGGGCCCTGAAAATTATGATAATCATTAGTTTCCGCTTTAAGAGCACACTTAGTCTAATGAAACTGAAATTTAATTCTTCTTAATTTAAATCAATTGCAGCAAAATATATCATGGTAAAATAAGAAAAAGATAACAGGGTTAAAGGAATAAAAGTTTTATTAGCTTAGGTGTGATGAGGTTAGTGTTGGTTAAGTTCAGTGGTTAGGTTTGTTAAGTTTGGGTTAGCCTATATTATGTTACTTTGGATTATGTTGTTGGGCTAAGTTAGGGTAGGTTTGGTTTAGCTAGACTTCTGTAAGTTAGGTTAAGAGGTTATGTTGCATTGCGCAAGGCTAGGCTACATTGACAATATTTTAAATGCAAACATCAATTTTAATTTTTCTTCTTTGTGAGCACTTGACTAAATATGGACCCTTGGTTGCCCCGTCTCTAACACATTTTAAAAATTTTGGGGGGTCTTATATGAATAAATACAATTGAAACACATGCATGGATAGAGAAAATCTCTCTCTCTCTCTCTCTCTCTCTCTCTCTCTCTCTCTCTCTCTCTCATGCTGGTAATACAATTACAACTAGTGAGTTATGTAAGACGTCATTATTAGATAACAACAACAACCTTCGTTGAATTAAATTTCAGAATTTTCTTCGACGGAGAATCATTTAAAAAAAAAATCACACGATGGTTTATTAGCCCTGAGGTCTTATCAACGGCGTTTTTTTTTATCACTAATATGCTTTACCACCATTAGGTCCAACACCCACTCTCATGTTGTTAGTGGCTTCCGCAACTTTATGGCCAAAGAAATGGCCCCAATTATGTCTTCTTATACCTTTGTGGATCAGCGACCTGAAATAGCAGCATCTTCCAGAAGCGCAGGCTGTTGCTAAGCTCCAGAGGGCTTCTATTGAGGCCTCTTAGACAAGACTTGAACGTCAGTAGTCAGGATTACCGTTAGGACCTTATGGTTTGTCAGGAATTTTAGTTATATGATGGTATAATATTTTTTTCTAGAATTTCATTGCTGTTTCAATTCGATTATGAGAAAAGTTCTCTATTAGATGATAAATTTTTCTGAGATTTTTCCACTCGTTACTTTTGTTCATGGTGGAACAGTGGAAAACCAAATTCTCTTGCTGTAATATAGAGCTATGTTATTATTATTATTATTATTATTATTAT
>NC_090727.1:101142003-101159503 GCF_036898095.1 Palaemon carinicauda | reverse complement strand
GAACTCTCTTTACATTCATGCCCAACCCTCTATTTCTTACTATTCCCTTAACTGCCCCCAACACTTTGCAACCTTCATTCACTCTCTGACGTACATCTGCTTCCACTCCACCATTTGCTGCAACAACAGACCCCAAGTACTTAAACTGATCCACCTCCTCAAGTAACTCTCCATTCAACATGACATTCAACCTTGCACCACCTTCCCTTCTCGAACATCTCATAACCTTACTCTTACCCACATTAACTCTCAACTTCCTTCTCTCACACACTCTTCCAAATTCTGTCACTAATCGGCTAAGCTTCTCTTTTGTGTCTGCAACCAGTACAGTATCATCCGCAAACAACAACTGATTTACCTCCCATTCATGGTCATTCTCGTCTACCAGTTTTTATCCTCGTCCAAGCACTCGAGCTTTCACCTCTCTCACCACTCCATCAACATACAAGTTAAACAACCACGGTGACATCGCACATCCCTGTCTCAGCCCCACTCTCACCGGAAACCAATCACTCACTTCAGTTCCTATCCTAACACATGCTTTACTACCTTTGTAGAAACTTTTCACTGCTTGCAAAAACCTTCCACCAACTCCATATAACCTCATCACATTCCACATTGCTTCTCTATCAACTCTATCATACGCTTTCTCCAGATCCATAAACGCAACATACACCTCCTTACCTTTTGCTAAATATTTCTCGCATATCATGTATATATATTCTATATATATATATATATATATATGTATGTATATATATTCTATATGTATATGTATATATATACTATATATATATATATATTTATATATATATATATATACTGTATATATATATATGTATATATACTATATATATGTATATATATACTGTATATATATATATACTATATATATGTATATATATGTATACTGTATATATATATATATATATATATGTGTGTATATATATTCTATATATATACTATGTATATATATATATATATATATATATATATATATATATATATGTATATATATCTTGTATCGACTTAAAATTTTAGCTCCTCAATAAAGCTGCTCTCTCTCTCTCTCTCTCTCTCTCTCTCTCTCTCTCTCTCGGCGTTTGGCCAACACTGGTTGGTGGTCCGTAAAACAGTTTCCTTACTAGCCTCACCTATTAATTCAAGGTTGGTGGTACTGAAGAGAATTTCCTTTTGGTGTGGACAAAACGTTTCTTTTTACCTCCGATCAAACGGCTCTCAAGTAAGGTCTAAATCTAGACTTCAATTTTATGACTTTGCAAATTAAAATGGTCATCTGCATTTTACCTTTTACGAGATTACGATTTTTATTTTTTTGCAATGTTTCTCCAAGTGAGGTGTCTGGTTTTGTATGTGTTTTTAACTTTTTTGTGTTTACTTTGTTTTAATGAATAGGTTTTTTGTCAACATGAATTTCACTATGATTATTCCCGTTGCACGGATTGTTTTCCCGCCAGGCCGCTGCAGGCTGTTCTTTTACCTCCCCATAAGTTTTCACAAATATCGGGTTTTATTAATTCCATGTTTTGGGTAAATTCTGGTATTCAAAGAAAGTTTATAATAACATGTTTAACCTATGCTGAGTGTAATTTATCCCAATTTGTGTTAAAATATGTGAGAAATTACAAAATTACAAAGCGTGCATCCGAAAATAAGCCGTTGTCGTTAACTTCGGCGGATTGTGTCATTAAGTTTAGACTTTCCAAGACGATACTTTATAACATATTTATTCTTTCACATTGTTTATTGACAAAACATATATCTGATGGAGAAATATAGGTTAATAAATAAGTTTCGATTCACATTACTTGGTAATTATTCGAGAACAATGAAGGTGTTCGGACAAAAATACTTCCGACCAATCAGGTATCAGGAACCTTTCCGAGCAAGAAGGGCACTTCTGTGAGTCTGTGCAAATATGCACCGCTATAAAAAATAGACTATACATGGTTTCTCCCTGTCCGTCGGGTAAAGGGAAAAGTGAATAGTCATACCCTGGAGAGAGGGGGTTACCTCGAGAAGTACACTTTAAAGCCAACCCTCTCTCGGCACCGTCACAACAGCATTTGAAACCAGGAGGTTTTGAGCGAATGATCCAGCTTTCCTTCTGTGTGTGTGTGCGCGCGCGTGCAAGTGTGCGCTTGTCTGCTGTTTATATTCGTGTATTTCTCTCTCTCTCAACATCCTTTATAAGCATGAATTTTTTGTCTAGTAGGTTAGCTATAAGATTTTTTCTTTCAATTATACCAATATATGAATTTTGACAGTTTAGATTAGTACATTAGATAGGAATAGTTGACATGAAAAGTTATCAACCTCGATAATTTGCCGTATTATTTGAGAGAGAAAGGGGGATAAACTAGGGAATATTTCCTTGAAATTTAATTTACTACAGATTTTGGTCCTTTGAAGAATTATTTACTTATTTTGCCATAATTAAGGAGCCAGTTAATTATGACATTACTAGAGAGAGAGAGAGAGAGAGAGAGAGAGAGAGAGAGAGAGAGTTGCAAGGATTATGGATGTCTCAAAGACTTTAGTCCATCCGGGGAGACTCCATTTGCTCTTGGGTAGAGCGATTCGGTTTTTATGATTCTAACTTACTGTTGAAATCGTTTACCGTGTTACCGTTTACTACATCCGTTAGGAGTCTGTTCCAAGTATTTGCTATTTCGTATGCAAAGAAATTAAAACATTGAGTGGTATTGTATCTTTTCAATTCCAGTTTGTTTCCGTTACCTCTGGACTGATATGTGTTTAGCATGAATAGATTGTTATTCCTTTAATAATTAAATTAGGTCAATCGTAGATAATGGATGGTAAAGTAAATAGGTAAAAAAGTCCAAACATTATTTCATGTATTCGCATGAGGCAAATTGCCTCATATGTACTTGGCTTGGAATGTGCATTAATACTTTCGTCAATCAAGTTGGAAGGAGGTTATGTTTTCACCCGTGTGTGTGTGTTTGTTTATGAACAGCGTCCTGGCCACAGTTTTATTCGTATAGTAATGAAACTTGCCGGGATTAAATATTGTGCAATAAACTGGGTATGATTAAATTTGGAAGGTCAAGGTCACGGTCAAGCAAAATTTCCAAGTCACGTAATCAGCCTCAAGTGTGGACATCGTTGTCATAGAGACTTCAAACTTGGTTCATATTTGAGTGTACGAAAATCCAGGTCAAAGGTCAAGGTCAAGTAAAAGGTTGAGAAATAAGCTGCCACGGCGGAGGTCTACTGAGTGCCCCTCCAGTTTTTATTATTTATGCACTTGTTTAATCCTCATATTCGCATTTATCGTATGTATTACATCGTATTTGTATTCAATACTCCAATTTACACCTGCTGTATATATGAAGTTCCCTTAATTAAAGTTGGCTTTTCATTTCCATTTCATTTTTCCATTCTGCTATTCCACCCTCCCGTCCCATTGAGAGTTTCTGTAAAAGCCAAAATGAGTTTTTTGTGCAGGTAATATTGGCTGCTGCTTCGTAACCCTTTTGTGTCTTGGAAAAATCATTGAACTTGATTCCTGCCAGGCAGGATATCTGGAAGTTGGTACATACGGACATGTATAGAATGAAAGCATGTTCTATTTTATGGACTAAATATAAGAGAAATGAGAGATTAATTGGTGTACTGTTAAAAAAGTTGGTTGGAGACGTATTTTTGCAGTTAATTAATGTATTTTACTAAGGATAAGAGACTGGGAAAGATACACTCTTATACGGTAAATAGATATGTATTCTTAAGAACTGATATTTTAGTAGGTACATATTTTTATGCAGTGTTAAACTCTGTAGCGGAATGCTGCGGTGCCCTTTGGATATTATCAAAGACTATCCTTTAAAATCCTTTTGTCCCCTTATTTCTCTTCATGATGCCTTGCTGTCAAACATTCTAAGTCTCATCGATGGACCACGTGGCCTAAATTCTATTTATCCGTTGGTGTTCTGTAAAAACGACAATATAAAGCAATTATTCTCTAATGAGAACTTTCATAGAATTGCAAAAATAGTTTGTTGATGTCCTAATTCTTGAGTTCCACCTTCCCGTCATTCCTTCCCTCGGAAAATATGAACTCATTCGTCACTTCATAGAAAGATATTTTGCTTCAGGATTTTAAAGTTTGTCTTTTTTTACGGTTATTTGATTTTTTGAAATGCGTGCAATTGAACCGCTCTTTGTTATGATTCATTTTGTTACTTATACGTAAACAGTTAAGTATTAGAAAGGAGAAACATCCCGGTGATATTGAGGAAAGGTGATTTGAATAATGTTGATAAGGATGTTGAATGGAGAGACATTCTGATAAAGCAGAATAAACGTTGGGACTGTCTAATACCAGGAGGGTAAATCACATAGACAGGGTTAAGAAAAGAAAGCTTTGAAGCTGTGGCATGAGATCATTCTTAGTTAATTGGAACAGGGAGATTCTTTTGACATCTGAAAACGTAATTGTTATTATTTTCTCAAGGTCACATTCTTTCGAAAAGTTTCGTATCGTCTCTTGCATTTTCTGTTCAGTTCAATGAATTTCCGGTTTTGATTAAGCAGGGGAAATATGTCTTGACATTCGCCTCAAACATGTTAGAAAAATCTGAGAAGATCCTTTTAAAACACATTTTATTACTGAGAAAATTATTTGAATCTTTTTTTCATAAGTCCAAATAAAGGAAACGTGCGTTATTGGAAATAGTCTCTCTCTCTCTCTCTCTCTCTCTCTCTCTCTCTCTCTCTCTCTCTCAATTTGATTGGTAATCTAACGAATTTTATTATAGTTTCGTGTCATTTGATTACAGTAAACATAATTATGTTTTTTTTAGGAAGATATTAAATTTTATTCGTTTCCTCTTTGTCTGCAACGTCCATTTATCGTATTGATTTTTTGATAAACAAATCCATCGTTACCCTGTAATTCTCGTGTCAGAAATGATTTCATTTTTGTTATGTACTAACGATTTAGTGTGGAATTTTGCAGATACATCCCTTCATAAAACGAAAACAGGAAGAAAATTAATTTGAATTTTTATAGAAAATAACCCCATTCATTAAATTCTTTTCAGTTTTTTTAAGCATTTTATCTCCCTGCGTAATTTTCTATGAAAATTCTTTAAAGAAAGTTATAACATTATAACAGTGTAATATTTACATTTAGTGGTTCGCTCGGCCACATCTGCCTCGCTTCGTAACTAAATATCGTTGTCTGGAAATGGTTTGTTCTTTTGAAATGGTGCTTGAGTTTTTTCATATAGTTTTTATAGTTTTTCCTTTCTAGAATTGTCATGTTAGGCAAGTCAGTTCACTTGTTTTATTTGATTTTTTTCCGATTTTGGTCATGAAATTCGTATGATAGGTTTTAGTGCTGCCTTTGGGCGTCTTACTCTGGACCCCCTTCCTGCTTAAAAAAGATGGTAGTGAGTGGAAAAATATTTAGTCGTGACTTTATTGCAAAGAATAGTTTGTGATAATTGCCATAAATGACTATAGTAATCTCTGGTGTTTAAGATTTTTTTTTATATTTCGCTTTTGTAGTTTACATCACCGTCTTGGTTGCTCTCCATATTAAGGCCTTTGGTCTTGTACCATTGTTTCTGGGAATTATGATAATGATAACAGGGATGAAATAAGTTCCTCATTGATGTCATGAAAAGTAGATAACTTAGCATTCATCAGAATTTGTTGAGATGGTTGTTGAATTCAATTGATCTTTTTCCATGTTTCAAGGAATAGGGAATCTGTAGACGTATGATAATTGGATGAAAATTGTAGTACAGGATTTTCAAATCCACTTTACTTGTTGATTTGGGAGGAATATAATTCACTTCGATGATTTATATGAATGTGTTATTATGGTATTATTCATTTTAACATCTTATATGAAAAAGATTAATGTTTGAAATCTACCTGCTCTTCTTAGGATCCGTAACATTTTAAATTTTGAACTGTGTGCTGGTATCCGTGACAAGAAAATTGACTGATTACTTTGTTTTCCACTAATTTTATAAGAAAACTTATGCTTCCTTCATTTTCATGATTATTCTGTATTTAGATCTGTTCTTGTGAAGGTTTTAATGAGTTTTTCTTGCTCACTTTCAAAGTTGAAACATTAGCTAAAATTCTTTAGTAACTGAGGATCTTGGATGATGAGATGATTTCTTGGATGTAAAAGAAGTTATTTAGTCAGTTTGTTACAAAGAAAAACAACAGCAACAACAATGATAACAATATTAATCACAATTTAATAATCGGTCACGTTTACACTAGAAGTACTGTTGGCTGCTCTCATGTCATTTATTCGAGATTTCTGGGTTCGATCCTGGTGTGAGATAGCAGTTGATAATACTTATGATAAGGAATTAGGTGAAACCCCTGCCACTCCTAAAAGACTGAGATTGTAAAAGACTCCTGAATAAATCAAAGTAAAGGCAGCAGTTATAATATCAACTGATTTAATTTCTTATGTAAATTATGTGATTCTTTAGTCCAGATTTTTTCCTTTTAATACTTTGTGAAGTACAGGTTTTTCCCTTTTATTACTACATGCAGTCTAGGTTTTCCCCCATTCATTGCTTGCTGAAGTCCAGATTTCCCCAATTTATTACTTCATAAATTCCAGGTTTTCCCTTTTATTACTTGAAATCCAGATTTACCTTTTATTACTAATTGAAGTCCAGGTTTCCCCCTTTTATTACTTCTTAAATTCCAGGTTTCCCCTTTTATTACTTGAAATCTATATTTACCCACCTTTTATTACAAATTGAAGTCCAGATTTCCCCCTTTTATTACTTCTTAAATTCCAGGTTTCCCCTTTTATTACTTGAAATCCAGATTTACCCACCTTTTATTACTAATTGAAGTCCAGGTTTCCCCCTTTTATTACTTCTTAAATTCCAGGTTTCCCCTTTTATTACTTGAAATCCAGATTTACCCATCTTTTATTACTAATTGAAGTCCAGATTTCCCCCTTTTATTACCTCTTAAATTCCAGGTTTCCTCTTTTATTACTTGAAATACAGATTTACCCATCTTTTATTACTAATTGAAGTCCAGATTTCCCCCTTTTATTACCTCTTAAATTCCAGGTTTCCTCTTTTATTACTTGAAATACAGATTTACCTATCTTTTATTACTAATTGAAGTCCAGATTTCCCCCTTTTATTACTTCTTAAATTCCAGGTTTCCCCTTTTATTACTTGAAATCCAGATTTACCAATCTTTTATTACTAATTGAAGTCCAGGTTTCCCCCTTTTGTTACTTCTTAAATTCCAGGTTTCCCCTTTTATTACTTGAAATCCAGATTTACCCACCTTTTATTACTAATTGAAGTCCAGGTTTCCCCCTTTTATTACTTCTTAAATTCCAGGTTTACCCTTTTATTACTTGAAATCTATATTTACCCACCTTTTATTACAAATTGAAGTCCAGATTTCCCCCTTTTATTACCTCTTAAATTCCAGGTTTCCCCTTTTATTACTTGAAATCCAGATTTACCCATCTTTTATTACTAATTGAAGTCCAGATTTCCCCCTTTTATTACTTCTTAAATTCCAGGTTTCCCCTTTTATTACTTGAAATCCAGATTTACCCATCTTTTATTACTAATTGAAGTCCAGATTTCCCCCTTTTATTACCTCTTAAATTCCAGGTTTCCCCTTTTATTACTTGAAATCCAGATTTACACATCTTTTATTACTAATTGAAGTCCAGATTTCCCCCTTTTATTACCTCTTAAATTCCAGGTTTCCCCTTTTATTACTTGAAATCCAGATTTACCCATCTTTTATTACTAATTGAAGTCCAGATTTCCCCCTTTTATTACCTCTTAAATTCCAGGTTTCCTCTTTTATTACTTGAAATACAGATTTGCCCATCTTTTATTACTAATTGAAGTCCAGATTTCCCCCTTTTATTACCTCTTAAATTCCAGGTTTCCTCTTTTATTACTTGAAATACAGATTTACCCATCTTTTATTACTAATTGAAGTCCAGATTTCCCCCTTTTATTACTTCTTAAATTCCAGGTTTCCCCTTTTATTACTTGAAATCCAGATTTACCCACCTTTTATTACTAATTGAAGTCCAGGTTTCCCCCTTTTATTACTTCTTAAATTCCAGGTTTACCCTTTTATTACTTGAAATCTATATTTACCCACCTTTTATTACAAATTGAAGTCCAGATTTCCCCCTTTTATTACCTCTTAAATTCCAGGTTTCCCCTTTTATTACTTGAAATCCAGATTTACCCATCTTTTATTACTAATTGAAGTCCAGATTTCCCCCTTTTATTACTTCTTAAATTCCAGGTTTCCCCTTTTATTACTTGAAATCCAGATTTACCCATCTTTTATTACTAATTGAAGTCCAGATTTCCCCCTTTTATTACCTCTTAAATTCCAGGTTTCCCCTTTTATTACTTGAAATCCAGATTTACCCATCTTTTATTACTAATTGAAGTCCAGATTTCCCCCTTTTATTACCTCTTAAATTCCAGGTTTCCTCTTTTATTACTTGAAATACAGATTTACCCATCTTTTATTACTAATTGAAGTCCAGATTTCCCCCTTTTATTACCTCTTAAATTCCAGGTTTCCTCTTTTATTACTTGAAATACAGATTTACCCATCTTTTATTACTAATTGAAGTCCAGATTTCCCCCTTTTATTACTTCTTAAATTCCAGGTTTCCCCTTTTATTACTTGAAATCCAGATTTACCAATCTTTTATTACTAATTGAAGTCCAGGTTTCCCCCTTTTATTACCTCTTAAATTCCAGGTTTCCCCTTTTATTACTTGAAATCCAGATTTACCCACCTTTTATTACTAATTGAAGTCCAGATTTCCCCCTTTTATTACCTCTTAAATTCCAGGTTTCCTCTTTTATTACTTGAAATCAGATTTACCCATCTTTTATTACTAATTGAAGTCCAGATTTCCCCCTTTTATTACCTCTTAAATTCCAGGTTTCCCCTTTTATTACTTGAAATCCAGATTTACCCATCTTTTATTACTAATTGAAGTCCAGATTTCCCCCTTTTATTACTTCTTAAATTCCAGGTTTCCCCTTTTATTACTTGAAATCCAGATTTACCCATCTTTTATTACTAATTGAAGTCCAGATTTCCCCCTTTTATTACCTCTTAAATTCCAGGTTTCCCTTTTATTACTTGAAATCCAGATTTACCCATCTTTTATTACTAATTGAAGTCCAGATTTCCCCCTTTTATTACCTCTTAAATTCCAGGTTTCCCCTTTTATTACTTGAAATCCAGATTTACCCATCTTTTATTACTAATTGAAGTCCAGATTTCCCCCTTTTATTACCTCTTAAATTCCAGGTTTCCTCTTTTATTACTTGAAATACAGATTTACCCATCTTTTATTACTAATTGAAGTCCAGATTTCCCCCTTTTATTACTTCTTAAATTCCAGGTTTCCCCTTTTATTACTTGAAATCCAGATTTACCCACCTTTTATTACTAATTGAAGTCCAGGTTTCCCCCTTTTATTACTTCTTAAATTCCAGGTTTCCCCTTTTATTACTTGAAATCTATATTTACCCACCTTTTATTACAAATTGAAGTCCAGATTTCCCCCTTTTATTACCTCTTAAATTCCAGGTTTCCCCTTTTATTACTTGAAATCCAGATTTACCCATCTTTTATTACTAATTGAAGTCCAGATTTCCCCCTTTTATTACCTCTTAAATTCCAGGTTTCCCCTTTTATTACTTGAAATCCAGATTTACCCATCTTTTATTACTAATTGAAGTCCAGATTTCCCCCTTTTATTACCTCTTAAATTCCAGGTTTCCCCTTTTATTACTTGAAATCCAGATTTACCCATCTTTTATTACTAATTGAAGTCCAGATTTCCCCCTTTTATTACCTCTTAAATTCCAGGTTTCCCCTTTTATTACTTGAAATCCAGATTTACCATCTTTTATTACTAATTGAAGTCCAGATTTCCCCCTTTTATTACCTCTTAAATTCCAGGTTTCCCCTTTTATTACTTGAAATCCAGATTTACCCATCTTTTATTACTAATTGAAGTCCAGATTTCCCCCTTTTATTACCTCTTAAATTCCAGGTTTCCTCTTTTATTACTTGAAATACAGATTTACCCATCTTTTATTACTAATTGAAGTCCAGATTTCCCCCTTTTATTACCTCTTAAATTCCAGGTTTCCCCTTTTATTACTTGAAATCCAGATTTACCCATCTTTTATTACTAATTGAAGTCCAGATTTCCCCCTTTTATTACCTCTTAAATTCCAGGTTTCCCCTTTTATTACTTGAAATCCAGATTTACCCATCTTTTATTACTAATTGAAGTCCAGATTTCCCCCTTTTATTACCTCTTAAATTCCAGGTTTCCTCTTTTATTACTTGAAATACAGATTTACCCATCTTTTATTACTAATTGAAGTCCAGATTTCCCCCTTTTATTACTCTTAAATTCCAGGTTTCCCCTTTTATTACTTGAAATCCAGATTTACCCATCTTTTATTACTAATTGAAGTCCAGATTTCCCCCTTTTATTACTTCTTAAATTCCAGGTTTCCCTTTTATTACTTGAAATCCAGATTTACCCACCTTTTATTACTAATTGAAGTCCAGATTTCCCCCTTTTATTACTTCTTAAATTCCAGGTTTACCCCTTTTATTACTTGAAATCTAGATTTACCCACCTTTTATTACTAATTGAAGTCCAGATTTCCCCCTTTTATTACCTCTTAAATTCCAGGTTTCCCCTTTTATTACTTGAAATCCAGATTTACCCATCTTTTATTACTAATTGAAGTCCAGATTTCCCCCTTTTATTACCTCTTAAATTCCAGGTTTCCCCTTTTATTACTTGAAATCCAGATTTACCCAATCTTTTATTACTAATTGAAGTCCAGATTTCCCCCTTTTATTACTTCTTAAATTCCAGGTTTCCCCTTTTATTACTTGAAATCCAGATTTACCCACCTTTTATTACTAATTGAAGTCCAGATTTCCCCCTTTTATTACCTCTTAAATTCCAGGTTTCCCCTTTTATTACTTGAAATCTATATTACCCACCTTTTATTACAATTGAAGTCCAGATTTCCCCCTTTTATTACCTCCTAAATTCCAGGTTTCCCCTTTTATTACTTGAAATCCAGATTTACCCATCTTTTATTACTAATTGAAGTCCAGATTTCCCCCTTTTATTACCTCTTAAATTCCAGGTTTCCCCTTTTATTACTTGAAATCCAGATTTACCCATCTTTTATTACTAATTGAAGTCCAGATTTCCCCCTTTTATTGCCTCTTAAATTCCAGGTTTCCTCTTTTATTACTTGAAATACAGATTTACCCATCTTTTATTACTAATTGAAGTCCAGATTTCCCCCTTTTATTACTTCTTAAATTCCAGGTTTCCCCTTTTATTACTTGAAATCCAGATTTACCAATCTTTTATTACTAATTGAAGTCCAGATTTCCCCCTTTTATTACCTCTTAAATTCCAGGCTTCCCCTTTTATTACTTGAAATCCAGATTTACCCATCTTTTATTACTAATTGAAGTCCAGATTTCCCCCTTTTATTACCTCTTAAATTCCAGGTTTCCTCTTTTATTACTTGAAATACAGATTTACCCATCTTTTATTACTAATTGAAGTCCAGATTTCCCCCTTTTATTACCTCTTAAATTCCAGGTTTCCTCTTTTATTACTTTAAATACAGATTTACCCATCTTTTATTACTAATTGAAGTCCAGATTTCCCCCTTTTATTACTTCTTAAATTCCAGGTTTCCCCTTTTATTACTTGAAATCCAGATTTACCCACCTTTTATTACTAATTGAAGTCCAGGTTTCCCCCTTTTATTACTTCTTAAATTCCAGGTTTACCCTTTTATTACTTGAAATCTATATTTACCCACCTTTTATTACAAATTGAAGTCCAGATTTCCCCCTTTTATTACTCTTAAATTCCAGGTTTCCCCTTTTATTACTTGAAATCCAGATTTACCCATCTTTTATTACTAATTGAAGTCCAGATTTCCCCCTTTTATTACCTCTTAAATTCCAGGTTTCCTCTTTTATTACTTGAAATACAGATTTACCAATCTTTTATTACTAATTGAAGCCCAGATTTCCCCCTTTTATTACTTCTTAAATCCCAGGTTCCCCTTTTATTACTTGAAATCCAGATTTACCCACCTTTTATTACTAATTGAAGTCCAGGTTTCCCCCTTTTATTACTTCTTAAATTCCAGGTTTCCCCTTTTTATTACTTGAAATCTATATTACCCACCTTTTATTACAAATTGAAGTCCAGATTTCCCCCTTTTATTACCTCCTAAATTCCAGGTTTCCCCTTTTATTACTTGAAATCCAGATTTACCCATCTTTTATTACTAATTGAAGTCCAGATTTCCCCCTTTTATTACCTCTTAAATTCCAGGTTTCCCCTTTTATTATTTGAAATCCAGATTTACCCATCTTTTATTACTAATTGAAGTCCAGATTTCCCCCTTTTATTACCTCTTAAATTCCAGGTTTCCTCTTTTATTACTTGAAATACAGATTTACCCATCTTTTATTACTAATTGAAGTCCAGATTTCCCCCTTTTATTACCTCTTAAATTCCAGGTTTCCTCTTTTATTACTTGAAATACAGATTTACCCATCTTTTATTACTAATTGAAGTCCAGATTTCCCCCTTTTATTACTTCTTAAATTCCAGGTTTCCCCTTTTATTACTTGAAATCCAGATTTACCAATCTTTTATTACTAATTGAAGTCCAGGTTTCCCCCTTTTATTACTTCTTAAATTCCAGGTTTCCCCTTTTATTACTTGAAATCCAGATTTACCCACCTTTTATTACTAATTGAAGTCCAGGTTTCCCCCTTTTATTACTTCTTAAATTCCAGGTTTACCCTTTTATTACTTGAAATCTATATTTACCCACCTTTTATTACAAATTGAAGTCCAGATTTCCCCCTTTTATTACCTCTTAAATTCCAGGTTTCCCCTTTTATTACTTGAAATCCAGATTTACCCATCTTTTATTACTAATTGAAGTCCAGATTTCCCCCTTTTATTACCTCTTTAATTCCAGGTTTCCCCTTTTATTACTTGAAATCCAGATTTACCCATCTTTTATTACTAATTGAAGTCCAGATTTCCCCCTTTTATTACCTCTTAAATTCCAGGTTTCCTCTTTTATTACTTGAAATACAGATTTACCCATCTTTTATTACTAATTGAAGTCCAGATTTCCCCCTTTTATTACCTCTTAAATTCCAGGTTTCCTCTTTTATTACTTGAAATACAGATTTACCCATCTTTTATTACTAATTGAAGTCCAGATTTCCCCCTTTTATTACTTCCTTAATTCCAGGTTTCCCCTTTTATTACTTGAAATCCAGATTTACCCACCTTTTATTACTAATTGAAGTCCAGGTTTCCCCCTTTTATTACTTCTTAAATTCCAGGTTTACCCTTTTATTACTTGAAATCTATATTTACCCACCTTTTATTACAAATTGAAGTCCAGATTTCCCCCTTTTATTACCTCTTAAATTCCAGGTTTCCCCTTTTATTACTTGAAATCCAGATTTACCCATCTTTTATTACTAATTGAAGTCCAGATTTCCCCCTTTTATTACCTCTTAAATTCCAGGTTTCCTCTTTTATTACTTGAAATACAGATTTACCAATCTTTTATTACTAATTGAAGCCCAGATTTCCCCCTTTTATTACTTCTTAAATCCCAGGTTCCCCTTTTATTACTTGAAATCCAGATTTACCCACCTTTTATTACTAATTGAAGTCCAGGTTTCCCCCTTTTATTACTTCTTAAATTCCAGGTTTCCCCTTTTTATTACTTGAAATCTATATTACCCACCTTTTATTACAAATTGAAGTCCAGATTTCCCCCTTTTATTACCTCCTAAATTCCAGGTTTCCCCTTTTATTACTTGAAATCCAGATTTACCCATCTTTTATTACTAATTGAAGTCCAGATTTCCCCCTTTTATTACCTCTTAAATTCCAGGTTTCCCCTTTTATTACTTGAAATCCAGATTTACCCATCTTTTATTACTAATTGAAGTCCAGATTTCCCCCTTTTATTGCCTCTTAAATTCCAGGTTTCCTCTTTTATTACTTGAAATACAGATTTACCCATCTTTTATTACTAATTGAAGTCCAGATTTCCCCCTTTTATTACTTCTTAAATTCCAGGTTTCCCCTTTTATTACTTGAAATCCAGATTTACCAATCTTTTATTACTAATTGAAGTCCAGATTTCCCCCTTTTATTACCTCTTAAATTCCAGGCTTCCCCTTTTATTACTTGAAATCCAGATTTACCCATCTTTTATTACTAATTGAAGTCCAGATTTCCCCCTTTTATTACCTCTTAAATTCCAGGTTTCCTCTTTTATTACTTGAAATACAGATTTACCCATCTTTTATTACTAATTGAAGTCCAGATTTCCCCCTTTTATTACCTCTTAAATTCCAGGTTTCCTCTTTTATTACTTTAAATACAGATTTACCCATCTTTTATTACTAATTGAAGTCCAGATTTCCCCCTTTTATTACTTCTTAAATTCCAGGTTTCCCCTTTTATTACTTGAAATCCAGATTTACCCACCTTTTATTACTAATTGAAGTCCAGGTTTCCCCCTTTTATTACTTCTTAAATTCCAGGTTTACCCTTTTATTACTTGAAATCTATATTTACCCACCTTTTATTACAAATTGAAGTCCAGATTTCCCCCTTTTATTACCTCTTAAATTCCAGGTTTCCCCTTTTATTACTTGAAATCCAGATTTACCCATCTTTTATTACTAATTGAAGTCCAGATTTCCCCCTTTTATTACCTCTTAAATTCCAGGTTTCCTCTTTTATTACTTGAAATACAGATTTACCAATCTTTTATTACTAATTGAAGCCCAGATTTCCCCCTTTTATTACTTCTTAAATCCCAGGTTCCCCTTTTATTACTTGAAATCCAGATTTACCCACCTTTTATTACTAATTGAAGTCCAGGTTTCCCCCTTTTATTACTTCTTAAATTCCAGGTTTCCCCTTTTTATTACTTGAAATCTATATTACCCACCTTTTATTACAAATTGAAGTCCAGATTTCCCCCTTTTATTACCTCCTAAATTCCAGGTTTCCCCTTTTATTACTTGAAATCCAGATTTACCCATCTTTTATTACTAATTGAAGTCCAGATTTCCCCCTTTTATTACCTCTTAAATTCCAGGTTTCCCCTTTTATTACTTGAAATCCAGATTTACCCATCTTTTATTACTAATTGAAGTCCAGATTTCCCCCTTTTATTACCTCTTAAATTCCAGGTTTCCTCTTTTATTACTTGAAATACAGATTTACCAATCTTTTATTACTAATTGAAGCCCAGATTTCCCCCTTTTATTACTTCTTAAATCCCAGGTTCCCCTTTTATTACTTGAAATCCAGATTTACCCACCTTTTATTACTAATTGAAGTCCAGGTTTCCCCCTTTTATTACTTCTTAAATTCCAGGTTTCCCCTTTTTATTACTTGAAATCTATATTACCCACCTTTTATTACAAATTGAAGTCCAGATTTCCCCCTTTTATTACCTCCTAAATTCCAGGTTTCCCCTTTTATTACTTGAAATCCAGATTTACCCATCTTTTATTACTAATTGAAGTCCAGATTTCCCCCTTTTATTACCTCTTAAATTCCAGGTTTCCCCTTTTATTATTTGAAATCCAGATTTACCCATCTTTTATTACTAATTGAAGTCCAGATTTCCCTCTTTTATTTCTTCTCAAAGTCCAAATTTTCCCTTTTAATACTTATAGTACTGAAATCCCCTTTTATTATTATTGAAGTCCAGATTTTCCCTTTTATTACTTCCTAAAGTTCACATTTCCTCTTTTATTACTTCTTGAAGTCAGATTTTCCCCGTTTATTAAATATTGTAGTCCAGATTTTCGCATTTAATTACTCCTGAAGTCCATATTTTCCCCTTGTATTACCTTTTGAGGTCCAGATTTTTCCCTTTTGCCATTTTTGAAGTCTAGATTTCCCACTTTTACTATTTATTGAAGTCCAGATTTTCCCTTATTACCTCTTAAAGTACCGATTTTCCGGGCTTTATTACTTCTTGGAGTCTAGATTTTTCCCCTTTTACCATTTCTCGAAATCTAGATTTTCCCTTTTTATAATTTTTGAAGTTCAGAATCTCCAATTTTACTATTTCTTGAAATCTATATTTCACCCTTTTAATACTAATTAAAGTCCAGATTTCCCCCTTTTAATACTAATTAAAGTCCAGATTTTCCCCTTTTATTACATCTTAAAGTCCAGGTTTACCCCATATGTTACGTCTTGAACTCTTGATTTTCCACTATTACTATTTCTTGAAGTCTATATTTTCCTCTTTTACTACTCCTTGGAGTCCATATTTTCCCCTTTTATTACCTCTTGTAGTCCAGATTTTCCCTTATCTCTTCTTGAAGTCCAGATTTTCCCTCCTGTTACTATTGCTTGAAATCCAGATTTACCCTTTTATTACTATTTATAGTCCAGATTTTCTCTTGTTAATACTTCTTGGAAGTCAGATTTTCCCCTTTTACTATATCTTGAGGTTCAGATTTCACTCATTTAGTATTTGCTTAAGACCAGATTTTCCCCTTTGCGCTGTTGAGGGTGGTTGAAGGTTGTGAAGAAAGATGTCTGTTCCTACACTTTAAGATTTATGTAAATATAAGATTTTTACTTGTGAAAATACCCAGCTATAGGAATATGCCTAGTAATATACGGGTTATCTTCTACTGATACACTGATGCACAATTTAACTTAGTAATATACGCTGTTAATCATGATTCAACTCGTAAGAATACATAAGTTATTTTGTACGACTACACTGTTATGTATCATTAGATTTGTACAAATTGCCACTGAAATAAAAATGCGGACTAATATACGGGTTTATTTGCAATAATACAAAGTGATGCACGATTGAATTTGTAGAAATACGGTTTTATGCACAATTTTCCTTGAAAGAACATCCATGATATACGATTTAGCTTGTAAAAAATACTCTATAAATAGCCATGAGGGGCAGAAACAACGTTAGAGACACGGGTGTATCGAATAGAATCTCGTCTTGAGAGGTTGTAAGTCAAAGGCACGTCGATGGTATTAAACCATAGCAAATGTCAGGGAACCTTCATAGTTCAAAGTTCAAGTGTGGGGGATTTCTGTTGATTGCAAAATGTATGTTCCGGAATATCTCGAATCAAATAGAGGAAGATATTTTTTATTAGATGATTTATGGACGTCTTAATTTCCATTTAATGTTAAATTTTGAGAAGTTTATTTAGAGATGTCAATATTTTCATGGAGTTTTAATTTTATACGTGAATGACTACATTAGTTTTGTGCTTTATTTTAGACCTTTGCTTTCAATTTTTCTACTCATGCTCACAAACGTAT
>NC_090727.1:101124503-101134503 GCF_036898095.1 Palaemon carinicauda | reverse complement strand
CTGCTTTATGACAGATGTCCTTCCTTTTTAACTAATCTCACAGGATTAACCAGAGGTGGCAACGATTAACTAGAAGTTAAATCCAGTCTCTCTCTCTCTCTCTCTCTCTCTCTCTCTCTCTCTCTCTCTCTCTCTCTCTCTCTCTGTTATTCTTGTCGAACATATATATTTCATGAGGTGAGGTTTCATTTCTATAATGATGATTGGAACCAATTTTTTTTTTTTTTGTCGAAATTATAATCCCAGGTTATTTGCCAGTTTTATCCTATTGTCGTAATAAGACTGGCAAGATGGTGAGTTTGAAATCTTGTAGGTCACAAGGGTAAATTTATCAGGCAAAGATCAGTGAGCCGTATTTAATCCCCAAAACGGTTGATCTTGAGTATAAAATAGAGTGCTCAAGACTGCATAAGCATTCAAATTTGAACGATTGGAAACTTAACCAACTCGTGGAAACAGTATACAGTGTGTACAAGTATTTCACATTAAAGATGAACAGCAGCCCTTTTACTGATGTAACTATCGCATGTTGAATGACGACACAAGAAGAATGTGAAAAACCTAAATTTCAAGAAAGAACAAAGTATCACACTGCTGTCGAGGACTTCAACAAATATGTTTAAGAAGAACAATGTAAAACTTATATGCACGAAAGAAAATCCCCACCTTTGGAAAAATAATAGAGGAAGAAGGAGAAAACATTGCATTCAATGGATGGAAAGTATCTCCAAGGAAAGTCTACATAACATATACATTAGATATATATATATATATATATATATATATATATATATATATATACATATATATATACATACATATATATATATATATATATATATATATATATATATATATACACACACATATATATATATATATATAAATACATATATATATATATATATATATATATATATATATATATATATATATATACACATATATGTATGTATATGTATATATATATATATATATGTATATATATATATATATATATATATATATATATATATATATATATATATATATATATGTGTGTGTGTGTGTGTGTGTCTGTGTGTGTGTGTGTATTATACACACACAAAGAGAGAGAGAGAGAGAGAGAGAGAGAGAGAGAGAGAGAGAGAGAGAGAGAGAGAGAGAGAGAGAGATTAAATTGACTTTTCGTTTAAGAAATCATAATCTTCTAAGCTGAAAGACCATTGATTGACGGATGTGACCAGGAGACCACAAACACAAAAATATCGTTAGTGTAATATAAGTATCTGACAAGGGCAGAACAATTAAAAAGGCTTAAAAAGTCTTTTCTTTAAATAACTCTTTCAAGCTCATGATAAGCATGGTTCATGTTTAGATGTCAGTTTTCGATATATATATATATATATATATATATATATATATATATATATATATATATATATATATATATATATATAGATGATGATGTTAAGGTGATCTTATCCCAGCAAGTACAGTTGTAAAGAAAGGGTGAGGGAAAATAGGATACTTATCCCTGTATTAGTGCTAATCTCTTAATCTGGCTTTATTGTTGGTTTCAAAGGTTTTCGACTTGTCTCTAAAGAAAGTTTCCTTCAAGGAAAATTGAACTAAGTGTTTACGTTCGGACACGATAAGTTCTGGCAAAGAGCTCTTTTCAGCGGCCACCACAGAATGGTTTGACTATAGTGAAAAAGATGAGTATGCACCCTGGGTATACCTTGGGGAATGGCATTTGTCATTAACGGCTATCCTTAGTCGGGTCTTTTCGGTTTGAGTGCCTATCGAATTTTAATGTTTTTTTTTATTCCAATGTATGTATTTTGATGTGGAAAACCCAAAAATGATAACCATTTTGTGGAGAAATTATTTATTAACACTTAAATTGGCTTATATCAATCAATATCTTACTGAAATGCTGCGATTTCTCTGTGCGCTTTCTCCACGCAAACTCACATAGATATGAATTTATCATTTGTCGACGAGTACCTCCCTGACGTTTTTTTTTTTCATTTTTAAGCAATGCCATAGGCTCTCAATCGTTTGAGTGTGTGCACCTGTTGTAGGATCCACGAAATTTTCACTATGGTTTACAGTGAGATGTTGGAAATTATACCCTTTCAGTTGTTCATTTCCACTGTACGCTTTCCATTGATCGCTTATTATGGTTGTACCAGGGTAGATGTTCTTTTTAATGCATTCAGTCAGGGTTGAGGCATTTCTGTTTTCAACAGCATACAAAAATACTTCCTTTGTTTCTCTGCAGATTCCTCCGAAGACCCATTGTTCCGGCAATTCTCTTCCCCTGTTATATTTCCGTTTGCTGTAGTACGTTTCGTCTATTTCCAGTTTTGTTTTCTCCGCCAATAATTATTGGGTCTTTCAGTATTGTTTCTGCACAAACCTGAAATAGAAAAAACAAGAATAGGTTAGGTTAGGTTAGGTTAGGTTAGGTTAAGTTTAGGTTAGGTTAGGTTAGGTTAGGGTTGGTTATGTTAGGTTCCGATACACTAACTTACCTCTCTAAGATAATTGTTGAAATCCACTGCTCTGTCCTTGCTAATTCCAAGTTCTTCAATGCAAAAATCTATTGTTGTGTACTCCTTAGACCATGAATATATGAAAATAATTATTTTCTTCAGTGGTAACGTTGAACCCTCCAACCACGTATCTTTGCGAACTGAAAGGCGTTCTTGACCGCATGCCGATTTACTACATCGCCATACAACATTTCCAGCACATTCTTTAAATACCATATCATGCTTCCTTCTGCCCTTCTTATTTGCTGGTATAATTTTGTTGTCCTGGAAAAATTTGACTGCATCCAATTCTGTTTTGATGTTTTCAAATAACCACTCTAAATTATACTTCATAGTCAACACTGATTTCTGAAACAAAAATACAACATAAACACATAAGTATTGGTTTCTCCACAAAATGGTTATCATTTTAGTTTGGATGGCTCGTCTCTAACCGCAGTGTTCATTTTTCCTTAAAGTGGTCGAAATATTTTGACATGGGTACGCTGTACAGGGGAACAGAAATTGTCTCAGCGGCCACGACAGAATGGTTTGACTATAGGTTAGGTTAGGTGGGTTTGTTAGGTTCATGTTTGGTCTATGTTCAGCCACTTACATGATCCATATGTTTTACCAACTGGTTATCTTGTTCTTATTAAGCATTTCTGACCATTATTATTGCTGTAAATCACTCGTTTACGACATTTCCCCACCCTAAAAACCCCGGTTTCCCACTCGGTTCCCCCAAAATCTCTGGTAACGCAACTGAATTGGTATCGTCTCTTTTCTCATCCATAGTGCTTCTTACCATCAAGTGTACTTTTTATATCGTCCTGGACAGTACGAAAGAAAAGAAGAGTAATGTTTTCACAATATATATATATATATATATATATATATATATATATATATATATATATATATATATATATATCCTAATATTTTGTCAAACTTACTGTTGATTATTTAATTCATCAAAATAGTTTCTCTGTAAGGGAGGGTGGGGGAGAAATGGCCTAAGGGGGGGGGGGAAATAATCTAGGGGTGAAATTCCCCCCGGGAGAATAACGGCCCGGGCTGCTTTTCCCCGGGGGGGGGGGGGGGAACGATCCTAGGCTAATTTTCCCGGGGGGGGGGGGAATCGATCCTAAGCTAATTTTCCCGGGGGGGAATCGATCCTAAGCTAATTTTCCCGGGGGGGGGGGGGAAATCCGATCCTAGGCTAATTTCCCCGGGGGAATTTTCCGTCGGGGGGGGGGGGGGGATTTCCTGCTACACCGGAAGAGCAGCAATCAAAGTAAGTAAGTAAAGTAAGATATTAGATCTGGTTCTCTGTGCTCAGAACCAAGATCAATTTCCTGAAGCGTTTGTCTATAGCTCAGCTTACAAACTTCAGCATCCGGCTCTTCATATCACCGATCTCTTTGATAATCTGTGATAGAATTCGCTTGGCTTAACCAGGAGTATTGTCTTTATCTATGGTTGATATCTTAAGATAATACGAAGAGAAATGCGAAGTTCAAAGGCAAATGGATGTGTATTCCTCTTCGTTTGTTATTTTTTTTTTTTTTTATGAATTTAAGAATTTTGAATAAAAGATCTTTCACATAGGGATCCACATCACACCACATTGAGTAATTTGTAGCGTGATAACAATTAAGTTGTGAACGGTGTTTGGTCCGCAAACAAATTAATTACTTTCATTGGGTCAGGCTTTTCCCGTATCTTTTTACGCTATTGTTTGTAAGGATTCTCATATACAGTGAAAACAATTACAATAACAACACTCAAATAAAGATTGTGTATATATCATGTAATCGATTCCTAGCAGGCTTTCTTTTGTATGTTCTCCCTTGCTCACCTCTCCAAAGAAAGGCAACCTATCACACCCTTACTTCGCGTCGAGTAACCAAACTGATACTGTTGAGGTGGTGGTGGGTGGGGCTAGAGTATGACAGGATGCGATTCCTCAAAGCAAAGTTTACCAGGAATTCCTATGTCCAACTGTACATTGCTTTGTTTATATATATATATATATATATATATATATAAATATATATATATATATATATATAATATATATATATATATATATATATATATATATATGTATATATATATATATATATATATATATATATATATATATATATATATATATATATATATATATATATATATCCAGACACTAGCTCTTTATTATATAGGGAAGATTCCTGACATTTTAGGGTGTTCTTGCGTGTGCTTTAAGTTACTGTGCAAACAGGTTGAAGGGAGATGGAACAATAATGTAGTAGATAATATCTTACAGGAACCAGAGCACCAGTAAGCTATTTATCAAAAGAAAAATTTGCGGATTTAAACAAAAAACTAAATCGGATAGGAACATTTTGCCAATGTATATTACCAGTTGAAGATAGAAAGTTCCGCATTATTTCACACCTTGTGAAGACAACGAAAACTATTTCTCATTGTTTAACGACTCTGGAAAGGAACGCCGTAATTACAAAAACTTCAAGATCAAGGTCTTATCTTGATGAGAGAAATGCTCATTAGCAGTACGTCGTGACAGTTATGAGGATTAGACGGCCACAAACCGAGAAAGGTTTTGCACGTGATTAAGACATAGTCACTGACGTTCATTTAGGGTCTAAAATACTACCTTCTCTATTATTTATTGTAAAATAGTTGTTTTTCATTATAACAGAAGCATTATTTTTCAAGCGATATTGCATATACAGGGAATTTCGTGCTCAACTTATATTGTTGATTTTATTTTGCGCCCTTGTTTTCCTACACTGCCCCTGTATTGGCGTGGTGATGCATATTAGGCATTATGTCTGGAAGGCCTTCGCGCTTTCTCTTCATTAACTGAAGAATTAAACGTATTGCCGAGAGGAATTGGCAAATTATATTTATGATTTTCATTCCTTTATTTTTGGGAACATTAATAGAAATTTAAGAGTTTTCTCATTTTCAATCATTTATTTTTAGGGACAATAGAAATTCAAGAGTTTTCTCATTTTCAATCATTTATTTTTAGGGACAATAGAAATTCAAGAGTTTTCTCATTTTCAATCATTTATTGTAGACACGTTAGTAGTTAATTTATGAAATTCCTGATTTCCAGTAGTTTATAGTAGAAACAATAGAAATTCAAGAACTTTTGTCAATACAAAAGTAGGTTTATACTTGTTGATTTTGATCCTGTTAATTCCAAAATTGGTTTATGATTTTTCAATGGTTCGTGTTTCCATTTATTGGATAAAGTCGCTCTGCGGACAACGGCAAATCGGAAGCATTATAGAGAATATTAGATTGTACTGAAGCTCAGCCTCGAAAGGAAAAGAATCGGGGACATACTTGGTGATACCAGAATGAAAGGATGAACATCGAGGAGGAAGAGGGGGAGGAGGAGGAGGAAGAGGAAGAGGGGGAGGAGGAGGAGGAGGAGGAAGAGGGGGAGGAGGAGGAGGAGGAGGAAGAGGGGGAGGAGGAGGAGGAGGAGGAGGCTCCTGTCTAAAGTTGCCGTGCTGATGCCAGATCCCAGCCTCCTCCCACGCATTTGGTGCAACTTTTGAGAAGAAGACTGACTGACTTTATAACTAAATGCTTTGATGTTTCACTTTTATCCTGCAAATGCAGAAGTATTGTCTACAGAGAGTAAATTAAAAAAGTTTATAAATCGAACAGAAAGACAATCATGAGTCCGCCATATCCTGCAGATCGAATCTTGGAAGGATACCAACACACTTAGCACTAACAACAGCATTTTCAAAGGGTTATTTGTTACATATTAAATGAACGTACTTTTTTTTTATCATATTACCGCATGCTTTCTTTGGACTTTTGAATCATAAGTCAACCTTCAAACATGCGTCTCTCTCTCTCTCTCTCTCTCTCTCTCTCTCTCTCTCTCTCTCTCTCTCTCTCTCTCTCTCTCTGTATATATATATTTATATATATATATATATATATATATATATGTGTGTGTGTGTGTGTGTGTGTGTATTCATCGGGTTTTGCCTCTTCACGCCACATTCTACAAAATAATCTTGTAGGTATACTGGGAGTCGCTTCATTTTCGGCCAATATCATCTCAACAGTTATTACCCAGGGGCTTTCCATCTCTTGAGTTTTATAATAACTTCATCTTCATACACTCTGAATTCATTCAAGGTCTTCCTCAACTTCAGGTATAGCAATTATATTATTCCCTTCATATCCCCTATTGTTGACCTCAGTAAAGTGATCAATGCAGCTTTGCCTTTCTTTATCTTCTGTTGTTGTAATAGACCAATTTCTCTTTTTGATGGGCATATGCTTCTTCTTCTTTGACCCATTAGGGTATTCATTATTAATTCTATTAGCATTTCTTACACCAGATTCACTCACAGAAATTCATGGCTTTTTCAGCCCCATCTGCTTTCCTGTATGAACATTCTCTCCAGTCATTTCCTCGCATTTCTTTTGATCTCACGATTAATACGGGAATACTAAGGAAGCTTTTCCTGGTATTATTCATTACTTCCTGAAAAACTTTTAACAAACAATCTCTGTCTTGGTCTCCTTTTTAAAATATTCCAAGAATCATTTGATATCCATGGTTTTCTCCTTATAATTACATGTCCCAAAACTTCTTTTTCTACGGACTGATTATATACAGTATATATATATATATATATATATATATATATATATATATATATATATATATATATGAAAACGAAGTGTTAATTGTTTGAATAATAGTAAACATTGAATGTGTATTATTAGAGTACTGTGTAAAGAAAAATATATCTGCACTTATATGATGGTTGTTAGGAAGAAATTTTTATTTCGGAATAGCAAGTCATGGCTGATTAAATTAGGCCCACGCCAAGGGAATTGTCATGTTTATGTTATCCGTTTTCCATTAGATTTTGGTATATATATATATATATATATATATATATATATATATATATATATATATATATATATATATATATATATATAGAGAGAGAGAGAGAGAGAGAGAGAGAGAGAGAGAGAGAGAGAGAGAGAGACCCTATATCAGGGGTTGTATTAATATGATCATATTCAAGATTGATTAGGTTGCCTAGCGTCGCAACCACTAAGGTCATTGACACTAAGCGGCTTCATAACTACCAGGGTCACTGACGCCTCAAGGTAGAATGAAACGCATTAAAAGAGTGTTTAATCATCACATATCCCTAAAGACGGTGAGCATTTTGGAACGGTTATTTCAGAGTATTTTTTTCAACTCGAAATTTCTGATATTATTATGTAAATTCATAAGAAATTAGACATAATTGAATTTTTATACGCTTATTTTTCTAATTAGAATTTCTTTCACAGTCAAAAAACAAAACATATTTTACTAAATGATTCCCAATTGTAATTTCAATGAATATTTGATTGTATCAAGTTGAATATCGCATTTTCCATCACACTCATTTCAATATTATTTTTATTTAAAGTAAAAATTATTTTGTTATTAAAACTATTAATAGATATAATATTAATGTCTACTGACTCAAAATATTGTATAACATTCTCATCATCTTCTTTGTCTGCAACTCCTTGCACTTCTATGTGGGGTCGATGTTTCTGGTCAGCTTTCTCCATCTACCTCTGTCCCACACCTCATCACCGGTTAATCCCTTTGATCGAAGGTCATCCTTGATACAGTCCATCCACCTTCGCTTTGGTGTCCCTCTCCTTCACGTTTCCTCTACCTCCATTTCCATCACTCTCCTCCCAACATACTGTTTATCTCTTCTCATGACATGACCATACCACCTCGGTCTACTTTCTTGGATCTTATCTGATAGTTTTCTAAATCCCGTGGTCCCCGTAATTACCCTTATTCCGTATCTTATCTCTTCATGTCACCCAACACATCCATCTCAACATTCTCATCTCAGCCTATACACAACAATTAACAATTGTATCATAAATAGTAGATATTCTTGCTATTTGCTATTTTTTAATAGAAAATAGGTATCAGAAGTCAATTTTGTACACACACAAACACACACACACACACACACACACACACATATATATATATATATATATATATATATATATATATATATATATATATATATATATATATAAAATTTCTACCTCATACTTGGGATCGAACGCTGGCCCCTTCTAATGAAAGGCCAGGTCGAAACCAACCATGCCACGAGAGGCCATAAAAGAAGTTGGAACCTAACTGCTACCCAGCAGATCAGGATTTACCTGGCGAGACATCAGTCTCTTACCAGCGAGTTTTCCCCGATGCAAAAACCCTTCCACCTTGTTAATTAGGGTATCTCCACTCAGAAAGGGTGTGTGTGTGTAACATATATATATATATATATATATATATATATATATATATATATATATATATATATATATATATATATATATATATATATATAAGTGTGTGTGTGTGTGTTTAGATTTTTGTGAGGGTTGGTATAATACTAATTTTAAAAGTATAAAGTTCATTACTGAAATGAAATTCATAAAGTTCTAATCTTTGTCAGGCAGTCTCCAACACACAGTCTCGTTTATAGAAGCTAAGATCTTCCCAGATTCCTGTCTAACTTTTAGAAGAAGTGAAGTAGACTTCTAAGAGGATTGGAAAGGAATGGTTTTAATGTGAGTTACAAGACGGTATTATAGTAAAACCATTCTGTCGCGGCCACTGAGACGATTTCTGTTCCCCTGTACAGCGTACCCATGCCAAAATATTTCGACCACTTTAAGGAAAAATGAACACTGCGGTTAGAGACGAACCATGCAAACTGAGTGAGACTAATGCTAGCCGCCAATGACAGATGACATTCCCCAGGGTATGCCCAGGGTGCTCCTCGCCTTCTTCATTAATCTCACTGGATTAAGATAAGATTAAATCTTCTCTCTCTCTCTCTCTCTCTCTCTCTCTCTCTCTCTCTCTCTCTCTCTCTCTCTCTCTCTCCTGTTATTCTTGTCGAGCATACAGTATATATTTCATTAGGTACACTGTTAAATAAGCGTAATTTTAATCGGACATTATCCGTAAAAGTATACTGTTCTTAGCCGTAATTCAGTAAAATATTGGAGAGTGTAATTTTGACCCTACCCTGTTATCTCATTACGGGTTGATGGTCATAATATCACCATTTAACGTCAATATTTCCGTTTATAAGACGATAAATGCCTGGCAACATTTATTACTGGATTTTTATCGGTTTTTCGGCATATTTTTAACAGTGTAAGGTATTCATTTCTAGAAGGATAATTGCAACCAAGTACATGTCCCCAAAAATCATAATCCCAGGATATTTGTCAGTTTTATCCTACCGTCTTAATATGACTCGGACGGAAGGTAAGTTTGAAATCCGATTGACCTGTCCTTGGAGGTCTCAAGGGTAGATTCACAGTATGTAGCAAATATCAGCGAGCCATATTTGATCCCTTGAATGGTTGATCTTGGG
>NC_090727.1:101072003-101119503 GCF_036898095.1 Palaemon carinicauda | reverse complement strand
GAAACGTATGATGGTCGGTTTACTAAAGACGAGAAAATTGGTTGTTTTAACTCTTGGTGAGATGGCTGAAGGGAATTTGCTTGTAGAAGTAGGAAGGGCAAGAACGACTGTTTGGCGGTAATAGTAGATGTTGTTGAGTTTAGAAATAAGGAGATTTAATTGTTGGTACTTGATTCTAGAAAGTGACAAATGGAGTTAAAATCAGGTTTTAACTCTACTTTTCCCTGGGAGGTTTTAAAGCAATCTCTTTTCAAGGGAAATTTCCAATGATGTATATTTCCATTTTTCAAAGGATGTTTTCATCTTTACCTTTTTCCTGGGAAGGTTTCTCCCCTCATCCATTTTCAACGGAAATTTGTAGCACAAGTTTTTCCATTTAAGGTTTCACTTCAGCCTTAGTACTTTTACAAGGTATACGGGTGTTATTCTCAACTCAAAGAAGAGAGCGTATAACTAATGTATATATATATGTATATATATATATATATATATATATATATATATATATATATATATATATATATATGTATATATATATATATATATATATATATATATATATATATATATATATATATCATTCTAAGTAATGAAAACTATTTACTTCCGATAAATGCCATGATGATGATGATGATGATCATCATCCGATATGATTATTAAGTGTTAAAGGCAGCGAACGGAAAATGTAATTTTCTTTATTCGATGTTTAGCGAAACTGTTTTGTTGATTTCCATTCAATAAAGTAATACAAAAGTCACATTCTGTGGTGTCGTCTCTTCAACTTTTCGCTTTTTAATATATTAAAATTACCAAAGAAAAGAAGCATATAATGCCTGTATGGACCATTATTATTATTATTATTATTATTATTATTATTATTATTATTATTATTAAGCTACATCCTAGTTGGAAAAACACAATACTAATAGCCCAGTGAGGAAAGAAAATAATGAAATAAATAAACTACAAGTTAAGTAATGAGTAATTACTATAAGATATTTTAAAAACAGTAACAACATTAAAATAGGTCTTTCATATATAAACTATCAAGGGAGAAGAATTATACCATCTAGATATTCTTTCTGTAAAGTCTAAACTAGATCTCCTCTCAGTATTTTTCGTTCTTGTCCTTCCATCATCTCGAGTTTTCCCAACAGGGTCACTGAATGTATTCTGTATTTAAATGGAACTCCTTTAGTATACAGGAGCGGATTCCTGTGGCTTTTAGATGTTTGAGTAAAATGCTCTCTCTCTCTCTCTCTCTCTCTCTCTCTCTCTCTCTCTCTCTCTCTCTCTCTCTCTCTCTCTCTCTCTCTAAGGACCGATGTGTTTTAATCACTTAGTATAAATTTCTATACGTTTTATGGCTCTAATATTTTTAGCGTTTTCTTCCAAACCCGACAAAATTTTGGAAATGTTTCATTATAAGTATGTTCTCTCTCTCTCTCTCTCTCTCTCTCTCTCTCTCTCTCTCTCTCTCTCTCTCTCTCTCTCTCTCTATGATGATACCATATGCTACTGCTGAGACCTGTGTATGCCATATAATTTAAAAATTAAATTTCTGTCAGAAGGAAAATTAACCTTTATAATCTGCGAATAATAAATTCAAAATTTCTAATTTTACGCTTCAGACTTCAGATATTTCTGGTTTTGTATTTAGGCACTAATATTCAGGTTTTCTTGGCAGACATATATATACCGGAATTCTCAGAGTTACAAGGATTCTGCGTAGACTCCTTTTGCTTTTGAGTAAAGCGAATTAGTTTAGATATTGACAGGTATTATGATCTCGTCTGATATATTCTTGCATTAGTTTACCATGTTACTGTTCACTACATCTGCTGAAAGTCTGTTCCATGTAATTGATATTTTGCATGTAAAGTAACTACAAAATTGAGTGGTGTTGCATTTTTTAAATTCCAGTTTGTATATGATACCTCTGGACTAATTTGTGCAATTCGTGAAGAGGTTGTTGCAAAGAGGAAAAGTATGCGTATTTTAGCTTGTTTACTTATATGTAAAATTGCTGTTTTATTGATATATCATAAAAGAAAGAGTGAAATGAAAGGCTGAAGGGCCCGAAGCCTCGTTAATGGGACGACCTTTCTTTTTTATTCTTAATATTGGCCTATGACATCAATAGACAAAGACATATTGACATTGCTCTAATGACATAGACAATATACTCAAACTTTCTTTTTTTATTGAACATGCCTGAGGCCTTTTTCCTGCAGTGGACTGGACACGGCTACATTTGTTGTCATTTGTTTTATATGTTTTGAACGGGAATAACAACTAACCTTGAATGGCTACATACGTTTCATTATTACATTTTTTTAATTATCAACGTTTCTTTTGTTTCACCTTTTCTCATTCTTTCGTCAGCATCATCAATCAAGCTACGTACACGTAACCCTAAAATATAAACTTAGCTTATCAAACTCAGATTCCACGGGGAAAACGTTTTCATAATGAAAACAATTCTTTGTAGAAAAAAACCCAAAGTAAGTAGGGATGAATTGGGAAAGGCGAATTGCCAATGTGTGGAGGAAGAAAGTTGCAGCTCATGTTTCAAGTTTCTTAATTTAACCGGTTCGAAGGATATGATGGGAATTGCGTTGCTTTTAATGGTTCCTTCTTCTCCACTCCTGTTTAGAGTTTAATTGATGAGGGAGGGTAACCACTCTCTCTCTCTCTCTCTCTCTCTCTCTCTCTCTCTCTCTCTCTCTCTCTCTCTCTCTCTCTCTCTCTCTCTCTCTCGAACCTTTACCTTCTGTTTGTGTGTTGGCTCATAAGCGGGAGAAATAAGCAACATAGAAGTAGTCTACGGTATTTCACATCGACTTTGATGTCGAACATATATACACCTGATCAGCACTGAAGTCACCCTTCCACCCAAGCTAGCACCAAGGAGGACCAGGTATTAGCTGCAGGTAATATGCACCCTATGCTTTTGTGCTTCTGCCTCAGAAATTAGTGTGTTATTACAATAGTACTGCTTGGTTTTGTATCCTGCTTCATTGTGGAACTTAGATATTTTGTTCGTGTAAAATCTTCGGCTGACGAGCTAAACATTACTATAATCATCGTTAATTAGTCGATTTTTAAGTGGACTGGAATTCAAATACCCGGAATTGTTGGAATGATTGGATTTTTATTTAGCCTAAATCTCATAAAAGGATCTAGTAATCATTATTAGGGTCGTCCAGTTTGTCAACTTTTTGTATTCTCATAAAGACAGGGATTCGCAAAAACTATTGCACTAGTCTCCTGGCTTGTACAGTGGTAGCGTGTTTGCCTAACATTCGTATGGCGGCAGATCGATCCCTGCCTGGCACCATGAATTTAATCTGTTTACTGGGGAGGCCACTGCTGTGGTTGGGCACCACGTTTAGAGTGGGGAATTGGACTTGCCCGGCTGACATTCTGGTGAGCATTGATTCTGATGAGTCGGGAACTGCAACCAGACACCTTTAACATATATGTTACTTTGATTTTATTATTTTGAATATTTTGAAATATGTTTTAACGTAGGTCTACATAGTAGACGTTTAACCTTTTACAATTCATATTTTTATTGAAGTCAAAGAATTAACCACAATTGGAGTTCATCTTAAATATATAATAACGTCCTCTGTTTATAAAAGTAATAATGATATAGATAATAATGTCATAAGGATAATCTCTTTTGTGTATTGAGTGTGTTTTATCCGTCGATGTTTTACCTTTTAGTTTTTTACTTTTTTTTCTGTCTTTGGTCCAATATGAGTTCGGTAAATTTTATTGTATTATTTGTTTTTGTTTTCAAACAGGTGCAACCTCTGTTACTTTGTTTAGCAATATACAGTAGGAGACAGGAATTCCTGGTATATCTCGCTCTGAGGAATTACACCCAGCCACACCCTTGCAACGCCGCGAGTTCTTATGTTTAGCCCAAGACCCTGGGTCCTGGTTTAGCCCAGACCACCATATTTTTGGTTACTCAACGCGAAGTAAAGGTGTGGTAGGGTGAACTTCTTTGGAGCTAGGTGTACCACGGACTATTGAGTCCAACTTTGCATATTCAGAATGTTGATAAAATTCAGTAATAAATAACCGTAATATTTTCAAATAACCACAAGATAAACCCCTTTTATACGCACACAGACTTGGCGAATGGTACAGAATGTGAAACATTTCTTCCAATTGGAGACATCTTGTGTTACGTATTTCAAGAAAAACTCCGGAGTCCATGAAAAGGATATTTTTTAATTCGTAAGTGTTTGGCAAAGGAAAGATAAGAAATAAAATATTGTATGTGAGCTCTTTGTTATCAGCTCTTTTCACATTAGCCAGTCAATAGTTCCTTAATCGGCCTTCCAATTATATTTAGGTTTATCCTCTTGATGCATCTGATAATGATGGATGTAGTTGCTTTGGTTTCCTTTAAGAATTTGATTTGTTTTCTGTTCCTTGGACCCTATCCTAATGGTGGGTCAGTTATGATCAGTCCATAGCTTGACGTCGTGAGATGTTGTTTTCTGTTCCTTGGACCCTATCATAATGGTGGGTCAGTTATGATCAGTCCATAGCTTGACGTCGTGAGATGTTGTTTTCTGTTCCTTGGACCCTATCCTAATGGTGGGTCAATTATGATCAGTCCATAGCTTGACGTCGTGAGATGTTGTTTTCTGTTCCTTGGACCCTATCCTAATGGTGGGTCAGTTATGATCAGTCCATAGCTTGACGTCGTGAGATGTTGATTCGCAGATAAATCCGATGGGTAACGAATCGTCTGTGATTGATTGTCTCTTGTTACTGAATCATTTGTTTTGTTTCAATTTTTCTAGGAAGAGAAATTGACATACATTTAAATAATTGTTTTACTCGATTTTTTAATACCAACTTATTTTTATAAAACTAAGAAATAAAAACTATTGGTTTGTTTTTCTCAGGGTAGGAAGAAAGATGGGTATACATTTAGATAATTGTTTCACTCAGTTTTTATACTAAATTATTCTTATAGGAATAAGAACTGCCAGTGGTAGATAAGCAAATCAATAAATTGCTTGTACACAGAGACACCGAAGGCTGCGCAAACACACACAGTTAACAAACATGTCATGTTTAAGCTGCTTTGTCGTTCGCGGAACCTTTTACATTTTCAAGGCTTGCTATTCTCTCTGGCATCTGTTGTTTAATTCATTCAGCAATTACTGTCTTTTTAAAAATGACTCTTTTTAACATACAGACTAATTAGAAGAGGTAGATAAAAGGGTGAACCTCGTTAATAGAATGGAACAAAGAGTTAATTCCAGGATAATGGGAATTTGGTGTTTATGGCTGACCTTGAGAAGAGCGAATAATGGGTGTCATTAAACTGTTTTGAATTGCTTGAAATGGTTTTTATCAGATCGTTGAGTTAACTGTGCGAGATGTTAATGAATTCTTCTCCTCTGCTATAATCTAAATCATTGCAGAAATCAACTGATAAGAGTTATATTCTGAATTATAATGCAGTTATTGTATCTCTGATAACAAATAGGATATTTCTCATCGTGTTTTTTATTCAATATTGTATTTTTCATCGTAATTGATGCAATGCTTCTTGCTAATTTGGTTACAAAGCATTCTTTGAATTGTCACACACTTTGATTGATATTTTCATTTCAATGAGGAATGGATTTTTTTTTTTATAGCTGTTATGATATCCTCATAGATGGTTATGTAGACTTTTTTTCCCCTGATATACAGACTGTCATCTTATTTGTGACCCAGTAGTAGGATTACACAATAAGGTCCCCCCCCCCCCCCATCCCTTCTTTTCGTTTATTCCGTCAACGATATTATTGAAGAAAGTCTCCACGTATGTTTTTACTGTAACACTATGCCTTTGGTTGTGTCATTTGTCTGTCGTATTTTTATATACCTCTTTGTTGACGTCTCGCAGGATTATATACAGGAGAAGGGGTTCCCAGCCCCCTCGTCCCGTCCTTTTAGTCGCCTCTTACGACACGCAGGGATAACGTTGGCGCTATTCTAATTGTTTTTATGCCCCCGAAGCCACAGGGGGCAACGTAGAGAGTAGAGGTCCCCTTTTTGTTTTGTTTCATTTGTTGATGTCGGCTACCCCCAAAATTGGGGGAAGTGCCTTGGTATATGTATGTATGTATGTATTTCTATATACCAGTAAGCACTAATGCACATCAGTTCAGATGGGGAGTCATTTTATTTGATTTTGCATTGAATAGAAGTAATTCAATTAGGTAATTTTCACTATTGAAAGCCTATGAATTTCATAATTTTTGCAGTGAATGTAAGTTATTCAATCGTCTTTATTCTTCAGCTTGTCTGATAAACTAGGCGTTATGAATACTTTGTCTCTTGTTCTGGTTAGGTATTTGAAAAATTGTTTTTGTATATACCACTTACTGCAAATTTGCAAGATACTTAATCCATATGAAATTCTGAATCTTCATTTTATACTTGCACTTATGCACGTCACATTTTCTTAGCAGCGACTCATTTTCTGAGTCTTTGTTTATGAAGTTTCTCTTCAATGTTTGTTCTCAAACCATAACATTATGTTGATTTATAGAAGAATCGATGGTGAATTCAAGTAATTTGAATGCGTGCATTGTTTGGACATTAAAAACTTATATTCACTTATCGTTTAATGGTGTAACCTGGTTTCGCCCAAGTGTTAGAAATATTGCTGAATTTCTTTTACATTGGTTTATGATCTTCCAGTTCCCACGATCTCTACCACCGAAGCCCATTTTCCTAATAGATATGATTTGAAGGACTCCATTTGTTGATCCTGGCCTCAATGGTGTCAATATTTGGGTATCATTTCAGGTGATCAAGTTAAGTATTTGGGACTGGTTTCTTTGGAGAGTATGCTGAGAACTACAGCGCTACTTTTAATAGGACTAATACCTTGATTGGGTTGTACCAATGTTACTTTTAGGATTTTTGTAGAACTACAAAGAAACACGAAAAATATCAATCAAAACTTGTTAATTATAATCCCAAAATATTTTTTTTTCTTTTTTCTCTATTAATATAGAAATCCTAATCAACTCCAAACCAGAAGCTAAGCTTTTCCTAAAAGAAGCAAATATTCTTAGTTTAATGAAAAATCACTTCCCTTAGAAAGCCAATCCAAATTCTGATTAAATGTTTCCATAATTAAATTATATAGAAGGTTCAAAACTTTAGATTTTTAATTAACGTATATCAATTGCATTCACGAACTGACAAAGCTACTGCAACGTTCAAGGGTTGTAAGGTTCGCAATAAGGCGGATGGTCTTTTATGGAGGGCCCCATTCATACCATATAACGCTAACGCTTGACTGCTCTCTCTCTCTCTCTCTCTCTCTCTCTCTCTCTCTCTCTCTCTCTCTCTCTCTCTCTCTCTCGTTAATGTACGGTAAAGGGACTCTTTCGATAGCTCAAGTGGTAGGCCTTTCTATTAAATTGGTTTATGGTCGATAGACCTATTAGACCATTAAGAGTGTTAGGAATATTTTTTTTTGTATCGCCAGTTGTCGATTTTGTTGACTTTTTCGTTGCTTTGCTCTGTTATAGTATAGATGAAAAGAGCGCTTTTTAAGTTTGATGAGGTTTTATAACTATTACTAGAAGCAATTTTTTTCTAGTTTGGAAATTGACAAAAGCAATTAGGTTTTTTCGGTATAATAGTACATTGAGTTTATAAGAATATAACACAAAAGGGTTTAATAAAACGGAGTCTACTGTTGTTTTTGGTCTAAATATTTGTTAAAAGAAAGTCATTGTATATTGAAGAAGTAGACGTAGGGAATGTCACAAATATTTTGAGAAATATGACTTGGCGATGAAAGAATAATGAACACGCGCGCGCGCGCTCCATTGTATATTAACGATCAAGGCATCAGGCGTAAAACTGCGATTATTGAAAAAGTCTGCTGGCATGTCCATGGACCTGGTCAGGATCTTGGACTTTGTGAACTTAATAAGAGATTTGTTAGAGTAGGGTCTATTTGGTCATTTTAGCTTGAAGAATTTCACTGGATATCCATTTATATTGAAGAAGTAGTAACAGTTTAAACAGCTTTTTGTGTTTGTATTGTTTTTCATTTCTGATAGGACGTACAGTATTCCATTGAACTAAATATGCAAAATCTCATTGCATTGGCAGAGGGTTCTTGTGAATGTGACCAGAATTAACATTAAATATTTTGGGGGGAAGAATGAACAAAATTAATTCACATAGGGGTTATTGTTTAAGGATAAGAGATTATATTACCTTGAAAGAAGAGATGAGTCACAGAGTAGTTGGTAGTTTGTTGAGTCAACTCCCCCTTAATATCTAGGATGAGAAGGTTTGGAAAAGTGTGGAATCGTCCCTGCCTGGCGTTCTGCCGGACTTATGTTCTAGACCTGCTCAAGCTCGATAGCTTCTTATAGTGTTTGCAACCTCACCATCGTTCTGATCTAAGGATGGAAGTTTAGGGGAGCCTATAGGTCTACCTGCTAAATCATCTGCAGCCATTGCATTGCCCTCCCTGGTCCTAGCTTGGGTTAGTCTCTTAGACATTTTCCTCCTAGCTAGGACATTATTCTTTGAGCTTTTAAATGTGGAGACGGGTGAAAAAAGGGTAAGCCTTTTCACCACCGTTTTTTATGTGTATGGAATGGGTGACGCCATGTAATAAAAAGGACTCGATAAAAACTGTTTAGGTTAATGAGGAAGGAGGAATATAAATTGTGGCACATAGATGGATTAAGTAAAATATTAGAACTTAGCGATATAAATATCATGGAAGTAAGACAGTGTCTGAATTGAAAGAGGATTGAAGCGAAACGCCCAAGCGTATTGTATATGCGCCTGAAACATCAACAAAGTTTTCTTTACACTTCATCTTTGATTTAGCTATAGAATCTCCCGTATATAATAAGGAGCAAGTGTCTTGACTATACATATATATATATATATATATATATATATATATATATATATATATATATATATATATATATATATATTGTATATATATATACATACACACATATATTATTTCTTTCTAGTCACACTGAGCTGCATTGTCAGATGCATAACTACTTGGTCTCTCCCCGTCTCTTGGATATATATATATATATATATATATATATATATATATATATATATATATATATATATATATATATATATATACAGTATATATATAAGTATATATATGTAATATATATATATATATGTATATATATATATATATATATATATATATATATATATACATGCATATGTAATTTTCATATACCATGGCACTTCCCCCAATTTTGGTGGGTAACCGACATCAAACAAATGAAACAAATAAGGGGACCTCTCCTCTCTACGTTCCTCCCAGCCTGACAAGGGACTAAACCGAGTTCGGCTGGTACTGCTAGGGTGCCACAGCCCACCCTCCCCCGTTATCCACCACAGATGAAGCTTCATAACGCTGAATCCCCTACTGCTACTACCTCCGCGGTCATCGAAGGCACCGGAGGAAGCAGCAGGGCCTATCGGAACTTTGTCACAATCGCTCGCCATTCATTCCTAATTCTAGCACGCTTTCTTGCCTCTCTCACATCTATCCTCCTATCACCTAGAGCTTCCTTCACTCCATCCATCCACCCAAATCTTAGCCTTCCTCTTGTACTTCTCCCATCAACTCTTGCATTCATCACCTTCTTTAGCAGACAGCCATTTTCCATTCTCTCAACTTGGCCAGACCACATCAACACATTTATATCCACTCTAGCTGCTAACTCATTCCTTACACCCGTTCTCATACACCAGCCAAACTCCTTAGACACTTCATCTTAAACACATTAATTTTTTGTCTCTTCGTCACTTTCATTCCCCACAACTCTAATCCATACATCACAGCTGGTACAATCACTTTCTCATACAGAACCCTCTTTACATTCATGCCCAACCCTCTATTTTTTACTCCTCCCTTAACTGGCCCCAACACTTTGCAACCTTCATTCACTCTCTGACGTACATCTGCTTCCACTCCACCATTTGCTGCAACAACAGACCCCAAGTACTTAAACTGATCCACCTTCTCAAGTAACTCCATTCAACATGACATTCAACCTCGCACCACCTTCCCTTCTCGTACATCTCAAAACCTTACTCTTACCCACATCAACTCTCAACTTCCTTCTTTCACTCACCCTTAAAAATTCTGTCACTAATCGGCCAAGCTTCTCTTCCGTGTCTACAACCAGTACAGTATCATCCGCAAACAACAACTGATTTACCTCCCACTCATGGTCATTCTCGTCTACCAGTTTCAATCCTCGTCCAAGCACTCGAGCATTCACCTCTCTCACCACTCCATCAACATACAAGTTAAACAACCACGGTGACATCACACATCCCTGTCTCAGCCTCACTCTCACCGGAAACCAATCGTTCACTTCATTTCCTATCATAGACATGCTTTACTACCTTTATAGAAACTTTTCACTGCTTGCAACAAGCTTCCACCAACTCTATATAACCTCATCACATTCTACATTGCTTGCTTCCCTATCAACTCTTATCATACGCTTTCTCCAGATCATAAACGCAACATACACCTCCTTACCTTTTGCAAAATATTTCTCGCATATCTGTCTAACAGTAAAAATCTGAATCATACAACCCCTACCTCTTCTAAAACCACCCTGTACTTCTAAGATTGCATTCTCTGTTTTACTGAATGTTGAGGATAAATGGGACACAGGTATAATTGTTGTTGCAGGTGTTGAGGTGCCGGTGATGGGAGATGAGAATGAGAGAGAGATTGCAAGAGACGAAGTGAGGAGATCACTAGATGAAACGAGAGTAGGAAAAGCATCTGGTATGGATGGTGGGAGAGCTGAGATGTTGAAGAAAGGGGGTGTGACTGTACTTGAATGGTTGGTGAGATTGTTTAATGTGTGTTTTGTGTTGTCAATCGTACCATTAGATTGGGTTTGTGCGTGTATTGTACAACTATATAAGGGTAAGGGAGATGTGCATGAGTGTTGTAATTCTAGGGGTATTAGTTTGTTGAGTGTAGTTGGAAAAGTGTGTGGGAGAGTACTGATTAATAGGATTAAGGATATATATATATATATATATATATATATATATATATATATATATATATATATATATATATATATATACACATATATATATATATATATATATATATATATATATATATATATATATATATATGTATATATATTTCTTTCCGGTCACAATGAGCTGCATTCCCAGATGTATAACTACTTAGAGTCTCCCCGTCCCTTGGGTAGATGGTAGAGGGAGTGGTCATACCTTGGCGAGCACTTGGAAACCACAACTGCCGTGTTGTAGTTAGGAAAGGGGGAGAGGTGGGAAGGGTTGAATCTGTGTATGTGTGCGGGAAAGCACATATCTCTAAATATTTAGCCGTTATTTATGACGAGTCGCATAAACTAGAATGATTATGATAACCTTCCTATTTTAAACAACTTCATGCCCTACCGAGGTTGAAGTTACTAGCTTAGTGTCCTGCTTAATGGGAGTTCAGTGAGCTTGGATACCGACGGCATCTGTCTCTTTGAAGTCGCCGACAGTTGTTTAAAATCCAGTCCAAACCAATCTCTAGGTTTGCTGGATTCAATCGATCAGAAAACGCCTTACCGAGCAAGATATATCTGTCGGTAGTTCGTGATTGTTTAGTACAGTATTTATTCTGGTAGATTTTTTTTAATATTTGTGAAAAGTCAATGGAATTATGGATATGGTATATTTCTGAGTCCCAAAAAAGGCGGTTGAATAATTCTTTCGATGCACATAAAGGCTGTACACTTGATTAGTAGAAATACAACGAAACTTCCTTTACTTATAAAGAATCAAGATAACGTAATTTAAATCTGCTAACATGCTCGAGAACTAAACGTTAAAAACCTGGTTAAATGAATGAGCATTAAAGTGAAACTTGTCAAAACAGTAACAAGGTTACTGGTAGTGAATACCAGTAAGTTGATCCGACGTGAGTATTTCGTTGCCGGGGAAGATATTGATCCTGCAAGACAGGTTGTCACCATTATCTCCTTAAAACATTGCTTTGATTCATTGAACTTGTTACATGCGTCGGCAATGGGGCCAGATTGATTGATTTTGAGTTTTTAGCGTCCTGACTGGTCATTGACGCCGATATCGTTTGATATAAATAAAGAATGAAAGGAAATTCAATTTCAAACCATAAAAGCAATGTCCTTATAAAAGATAAATAGCTTTCAGAAGATCTGTTTCTGAAATAAGTCTGAAAATACTGCTTGCCTAGTACAACACATCCTGCCCAAGATTCTTGGCAAGGATGAACCTGATATTATGCTTGCCAGAGTTTTATGTTTGTTCTTTTTTGGAATGGATAAGAGTCGGATTTAATTTTCAAAGAAATTTGATTATAAATTTGGTAGAAAGGACTTAATGCTTGTGAGTATATCGGCATCGCACTTATCCCCATATTTTACTTGCTAAGCTACAACGTAGTTGGAAAAGCAGGATATTATAAGCTTAAGGGCTCCAACAAGGAAAACTAGTACAAAGAGGAGAGGAAATACGGAAATAAACATCAAAACAAGTAATGAACCATTAAAATAAATTATTTTAAGAACAGTAATAACATTTAGATATATCTTTCATATATAAACTATAAATACTTCAAGAAAAAATAAGAGTGAGAAGAGCTGCTTACCATAGCTAAAGAATCTCTATCTATATCTGAATAATGATCTCTATACCCAAGTGAAATGGGTTCTTCCCTCTCATCCTTAAGTGTCTGTGATAACATTTTCATGGGAAATTTTGTCACTCTGAGCATGCACATTTTAGGCCTATAGTATATATTAGATATTTAAGCGATGAGCTGTTGCGCGTGGATGTGGATTAGTACATGTATCTCGTGCTGTTTTATTTATAGCTAACAGCAAAGTTAAGGTGTTGCGTTCTTTGTGACATCATCCGTATGATTTTTATTAGTATACTCAGGACCCACAAGTGGATCCTGAGTATAACAATACACTTCTTTTTGCAAAAGATAACAGCAGAATCAAAATATAAGAAAGTATATCTGTAGCTCTTATGTCCAAAATGGTTAGCAATCATGAGTGATATGTAGCACTAAAATTACTGACAAAACATCTAATAATGTATTTGTTTTTATGGTATTTCAGCTTTTATGCTCAGTTTAGTGAACTTCAAATCTTTGCCAATAATAATGCCGAGATCTTACTTTTGGTCCACACTTTCTATTTCATTACCCAGACGTGAGTAATCTGTTTGGGGGTTACCATAACATATGTGCATAACTTTGCAGTACCAACAGTTGAAAAACATGTGCCTTTTTCCGGGCCATTCACCAACCAAATTAGATCCTCTCGTGAGGCTTTTCTTTTACGTCTTCGGAGTTCGCAGCCTTTATGTCTAGTTTAGTATCGCCGGAGAGAAAGAGAGAGAGAGAGAGAGAGAGAGAGAGAGAGAGAGAGAGAGAGAGAGAGAGAGAGAGATATTTCAAATTGAATAAAGTATTATTTAAGGTAGAAGAAGATAATTACAGTATATTCTAAAATGAATAGTGAATTTTTCAAGGATCACGAGTGCCTTAATTTATTTTTTTTCCTTTGAGTTTGCATCTGTGATGTTATTTACCTTTTTATACATTTTGTTTTAACAATATACCTCATGTATGATAACGAATGTGTCATGTATTCTGAATAATGATAGTTATGATGAAAACTGAGATCGAACGCATGATTGATGTCGAAGTACGAGGACGCCTCAAATGAGACAATATAGTTTTTACATTTAAATGTGAATCCAAGAGCTCCTTCATTTTCTTTTATTATGCATTTTTGTTCGCTGGTAATTATGAGCGATAATTGCAAAGTTGTCGAACTTACAAAGCTCTCGTAAAAAGGGAAATGTTGAAGTAAATAGAGTAGGTCAATCGTAGATGATGGATGGTAAAGTACTAGGTAAAAAAGCCCAACATTATTCCATGTATTTGCATGAGACAAATTACCTCCAAAGTACTCGGCGTGGAATGCGCATTGTTTCCTCCACCAACGAAGTTGGAAGGAGGTTCTGTTTTTGGCCCTGTTTGTGTTTGTTTGTGAACAGCTTTCTGGCCACAATTTTAATTGCAGAGTAATGAAAATTGAGGGATTAATTTTTATGTAAAAAGTTGTAAATAAGTAAATTTTTAAAGGTCAAGGGCATGGTAAGAGAAATGTTCAGTTCACGTAATCAGCCATAATTTTGGACATCGATTTCACAGAGACTTCAAACCTGATTCATATTTGAGTGTACGAAGGTCAAGCAAAAGGTTTAGAAATAAGCTGCCTCGGCGGAGGTCTGCGCTTTGCTAAGCCCCCCTCTAGGGTTTTTTTTTTTTAATCCTCATATTCGTTTTTATCGTATGTATTACATCTCATTTGTATTCAATACTCTAATATACATCTGCTGTGTATATGAAGTTTCCTTAATTAAAGTTGGCTTTTCATTCCCATTTCGTATTCCACCCTCTGGTTCCATTGGGAGTTTCTGTGAAACCCAAAATGAGTTTTCTGTGCAGGTAATATTGGCTGCTGCTTCGCAACCCTTTTGTATCTTGGAAAAATCATTTAACTAGAATCCTGTCAGGCAGGATATCTGTAAGGGGGAAGATACGTACGTGCAAATAATGAAGACATCTGCTCTCTTAGGGACTAAATATAGGATAAATGAGAGATGAATCGGTGTATTGTTAAAAACATTTGGTTGGAGACATATATTTTTGCAGTTATTGTATTTTTCTAAAGATAAAAGACTGGAAGAGATACAATCTTATACAGTGAATAGATATGTAATCTTGTGGACTGATATTTTAGCAACTACATATTTTTATATAGTGTTTAAAGTTAGTAGCGGAATGCTGCGGTGCACATTGGATGTTATCAAAGACTATTTTTAATACCCTTTTGGCCCCTGTTCGAACCTACCTTATTTCTATTTATGATGCCTCGCTGTCAATACTCCCAGTCCCAGCGATGGACCACGTGGCCTAGATTCTATATATCCGTTGTTGTTCTACAAAAACGACAATATAAGTATATATCTAAGTCATAGAAAAAAAGAAACACCCTGATAATATTGAGGAAAGATGATTTGAATAATGTTCGTAAGGATGTTGAATGGACAACCATTCTGATAAGGCATAATAAATGTTGTGACTTTCTGATATCAGGATGGTAAATCATATGGAAAGAGTCAAGAAAAGAAAGCTTTGAAGCTGTGGCATGGGCTCTTTCTTGATTAATTGGAATCGGGAAATTCTTTTGACATCTGAGGACGTAATGTCAAAAGAATTTCCCGATTCCAATTAATCAAGAAAGAGCCCACCCCACAGCTTCAAAGCTGTCACAGGTCACATTCTTTTGAAAAGTTTGGTATTGTCTCTTTCTTTTCATATTCTGAAGCCCTCTGTTATGTGATATATATATATATATATATATATATATATATATATATATATATATATATATATATATATATGTATGTATATATATATATATATATATATATATATATATATATATATATATATATATCGTCTTGAGAGGTTATAAGTCAAAGGCACGTCGATGGTATTAAACCATTGCAAATGTCAGGGAACCTTCATAGGTCAAAGTTCAAGTGTGGGGGATTTTTGGTTTTTGCAAAATGTATGTTCCTGAATATCTGGAATCAAATCGAGGAAGATGTTTTTTATTAGATTATTTATGGAAGTCTTAATTTCCATTTAATGTTAAATTATGAGAAACATATTTAAAGACGTCAAGATTTTTTTTTCCATTTAGTTTTAATTGTGTATGTGAATGACTACTCAAGTTTTATGTTGTATTTTAGACCTTTTCGCACAAACGTGTTTGTAATTGTCATTCGTTGGTATATTAGTTACATTTAGTAAATTTATTCTGTTAAATTTCCCACTTCAGATTTCTTGGAATGCATAGGATTGCTTCAATTCCGACCTGAAATGGTCGTAAATTTAGTTTTTAGAATTGAATCCCTGAAAATAGGAATCAGAGGGACCAGTGGCGAGAGTAATGGGAGTTCCTGGTTTGTCCTGCATTGGAGAGTTTTAATATAGTCCTTTATGATGTTGCTTCAAAGTAAGGCTTTGGAAATCCTTGGCTGGGATTTCCTCTTATTCCTACAGGAATGTTCGTTTTCTGAACAGCTGAGTCCTGATGGGATGTGGTATCGCTTTCCTTATGGGCAGTACGAAGCTTTTTTGGTACCAATAGGTATGATTCGAAAGGGTAGGATTTATGAAAAGACTTCATACTCTGTCGAATAATGTGTCAATTATGAACACACTTCATATAATGTCGAGTTGAATTGACTGTATCTCGGATATCTGATTCGATTCATTGTTGAATAACTGCAGATATGCCCTTGCTGATCAAGTATTTATGATCAATCAAGTGTTTTTTTTTTTTATTTCATATTCCGTTGAATGTATATTTCATCATCATCATCATCATTTTCTCCTCCGACTATTGACGCAAAGGACCTCGGTTAGATTTCGCTAGTCTTCTCTATCTTGAGCTTTTAATTGGATACTTCTCCATTCATCATCTTCAGCTTCGCGCTTCATATTCCTCAGCCATGTAGGTCTGGGTCTTCCAACTCTTCTATTGCCTTGTGGAGCCCAGCTGAACATTTGGTGAACTAATCTTTCTTGGAAAGTTTGAAGAGCATGCCCAAACCATCTCCCTCTACCCTTCATCACGATCTTATCCTCATATGGCACTCGAGTAATCTCTCTTATAGATTCATTTCTAATCCTGTCCTGCCATTTAACTCCCAATATCCTTCTGAGGGCTTTGTTCTCAAATCTACTAAATCTATTGGATATTGTTTCATTGCCATACCATGGCTCATGTCTATAGAGTACCTTGCCCAATTTCCCATTTATAAGTAACCGAGAAGATTGCTTTATTAACCATCACAAGTAACGTCATAACTTGCCGCATTACCGTTATAAGTAACCAAAGACCTTGCTTTATTAACTCTCACAAGTAACATCCTAGCTTGCCCGATTTCCCTGTTATAGTAACAAAGGAATTTGCTGTTATCCCTCACAAGTAACGTCCTAACTTTCCCCAACTTCCCTGTCATAAGTAACATAGGAACTTGCCCCATTACCCCTGGAAAACTAATTGGGATCCTGGTAGGCTCTGATAACCTTACTGCGTCCAATAAGGTTGCCCTCTCGCTAGAAATGCGGAAGGCATCGTAAGTCAGGCTGATTGTTTTCGTTTGGAAAACTACTTTTGTGAAAATCATTCACGCACATTCATATACAGTATATGTATGTTCATAAATATATATATATATATATATATATATATATATATATATATATATATATATATATATATATATATATATATATACATATATATATATATACATATATGTATATATATATATATATATATATATATATATATATAAATATATCTTCGTACCTATATATCTATTTATCTATCTATCTATCTTTTTCTACCTATCTGTCTATCTATGTGTCTGTGCATCTATCTATCAATCTATCTATTTATCTGTCTATTTCTCTATCTCTATCTATCTATCCATCTATATATCTATCTATATATCTCTATCTGTCTATCTATCTGTCTTTGTATCTATCTATCTATCTATCTCTACATATCTTTCTATATATTTATCCATCTATAAATCTGTGCATCTATCTATCTATCTACCTATCTTTCTATATCTATCTATCTACCTATCTATAGAACTCTTCCTATCTATCCATCTATCTCTAACTATTTATCAATCTATCTATCTCTACCTATCTACTTATCTATCTATCTGTCTATCTCTACTTATCTATTTATATATCTATTTATCTATCTATGTATCAATCTATCTATCTCAATCTTTCTAAATATCTATCTAACACTACCTATCTATATATCTATCTATCTATCTATATATCCTTTTATCTATATATGTATCTATCTGCTCATCTATCTATATCTAATTTTTCTATCTATCTATCTCTACCTCTATCTATATATCTATCTATCTTCTATCTATCTCTATCTATCTTTGTATATTTCTATCTATATCTCTCTATCCATCTATCTCTACTTATCTATCTATCTTTCTATCTCTATCTATCTGTCTAAATATCTCTATATATATTTCTATATATCTATCTATATATCCCTAACTATCTATCTATCTATCTCTAACTATCTATCTTTATATATCTATCTCCCTTTGCATCTATCTATCTATATATCAATCTATCTATCTCTATCTATCTATCTATATATCTATCTCTAACTATCTATCTATCTATCTATCTCTACATCTATCTATCTATCTACCAATCCACCTATCTATCTCTACCTATCTATTTATCTATCTATCTATCTATCTATCTTTGTATATATCTATCCATCTCTATCTACCTATCTATATGTCTATCTGTCTATCTATCTGAGCATCTATCTATCTATCTATCTCACTATCTCTCTATCTATGTACCTGTGTATCAGCCGATATATTTTAATGATTTTATTTTTAACTGAAGTGATAATGAACATTTTAACGAAGATATAGATTTGCTCTCATATGAATAATATCTTAATTGATTTAAAATTAATAATAATAATAATAATAATAATAACTGAAATTGTAGTGATGATAATGTGAAAAAGTAATGAAAACAATAATAATAATAATAATAATAATAATAATAATAATAATAATAATAATAATTACTTGATACGCCATATAAAAATGACTATAAGAAAGAATCTTACTATTGACTGAATACCTATAATTATGGATTTATATATATATATATATTTTTTTTTTACGAAAAAGCAATATATATGTGTGGGAGAGTGTCGCATATATTATATATATATACCACACGCACACACACGTATATATTGACCACAGATATCGCGATGATGAAAGCATCAGGTGTTCCAAGGTGGTCCACCAATCCAAGTCCTGAACATACCCAACGCTGCTTAACTCCGCTGATCGGACGAGAACGACGATTCCATATGGCTACCAGTGTCCCAAGAAATTTTGACTTGGAACTTCTATTTATTTCTCATTTTATTCTTCCTTGCCGAAAAAAGAAAGAAATTGCATTCCAGTCTGATTATTATTATTATTATTATTATTATTATTATTATTATTATTATTATTATTATTATTATTATTAATTTTTTTCCTCATTAATTGGATTTCATTAATGGCCGAAACACACAGACAATATGAATTCATATTATGTTACAAATGTATATGGAACGTGCGTACAATTGAATAATATATACCTATCTATCTATCTATCTATCTCTATGTATCTATATATCTATCTATTTATCTTTGTATCTATCCAACTATCTATCTATCTGTACCTATCTATCTATATATCTTCGCATCTATCTATCTATTTATATATATCTATCTATCTATCTATCTATCTATCTCTACATATCTATCTATATCTATCTATCTCTCTATCTCTCTGCCAATCTATCTATCTATCTCTACCTATCTATCTATCTATCTGTGCATATATCTATCTATCTATCTATCTATCTATCTATCTAAGAATCTATCTATCTATATCTTCCTTCTATATATTTATATATATATATATATATATATATATATATATATATATATATATATATATATATATATATATATATCTTTCTCTATCTATCTATCTATCTATCTCTCTATTTATGTATATATCTATCTATCTATCTTTACATATCTATATATCTATATACATGTGCATCTATCTATGTCTACCAACCTATCTATATATATGTCTATCTATGTATCTATCTATCTATCTGTCTATCTGCCCATCTATCTATATCTATCTATCTTTATATCTGTGCATCTATCTTTCTACTTACCTATCTATCTATATCTATCTATCTATCTATCTCTCTATATCTACCTATCTATCTATCTATCTATTTATCTAAATATATGTGTATCTATCTATCTATCTATATATCCATCTATCTTTGTGTCTATATATCTATCTATCTATCTCTACATATCTATCTATCTATCTACCTATCAATTTATCTGTGCATCTATCTATCTATCTACCTATCTATCTATATCTATTTATCTATCTTTCTATCTGTCTATCTATATATCTATCTATCTATCTATCTGTTTATCTATCCATCTATCTCTACCTTTCTATATCTATCTTTCTATCTCACCTATCTATCTATCTATCTCTACATATCTATCTCTATCTATCTATCTATCTGTGCATCTATCTATTTATTTATCTATCTATCTCTACCTATATATCTATCTATCTATCTTTGTATATATCTATCTATATACTTTATGCTATCTAACTATCTGTCTATCTGTGCATCTATCTATCTATCTATATTTCTTTGTATATATCTATCTATCTATCTCTATCTATATATTTATCTATCTATCATTCTATCCGTGCATCTATCTATCTATATACCTATCTATCTATCTATCTACCTATCTATCTATCTATTTCTACCTATCTATCTATCTATCTATTTGTGTATCTATATATTTATTTATCTATCCATCTGTGCATATATCTATCTAGCTAGCTAGCTATCTATCTATCTATCTATCTATCCATCTTTGCATATACCTATCTATCTATCTATCAATATGTGTGTTTTTATCTATCTTTTTATATATCAACCTATCTATCTATCTGTACATATCTCTCTATATATCTATCTCAGTTGTGTATATCTCTTTATCTATCTCTACCTATCCATCTATCCATCTTCCTGTGTGTCTCTCTATCTATCTCTCTTTTTATATAACTCTCTACATATCTATCTTTACCTATCTATCTATCTATTTTTACATATCTATCTATCTATCTATATATCTATGTGTGCATTTATCTATCTATCTATCTACCTATCTGTCTATATCTAAATATCTATCTTTTTATCTATATATATCAATATTTCTATCTATCTATCTATCTATCTTTTTTAACTATCTATCTATCTATCCATCGATATGTGTATCTATCTTTATATATCTATCTTTCTATCTATCTATTTTTATATCTATCTGTCTATCTATCTATCTATATCTACCTATTTACCTATCTATCTATCTATCTCTATCTATCTATAAATCTGTGCATCTCTCTCTCTCTCTCTCTCTCTCTCTCTCTCTCTCTCTCTCTCTCTATATATATATATACATATATATATATATATATATATATATATGTATATATATATATATATATATATATATATATATATATATCTATCTCTACCTATCTATATCTGTCTATCTATCTGTGTATCTATCTATTTATCTATCTATCTATATATATATATATATATATATATATATATATATATATATATATATATATATCTTCCTACCTATATATCTATTTATCTATCTATATATCTATCTATCTTTCTCTACCTATCTGTCTATCTATGTATCTCTGCATCTATCTATCTATTTATCTGTCTATCTCTCTATCTCTATCTATCTATCCATCTATATATCTATCTATATATCTCTATCTGTCTATCTATCTGTCTTTGTATCTATCTATTTATCTATCTCTACATATCTTTCTATCTATCTATCTATAAATCTGTGCATCTATCTATCTACCTACCTATCTATTTATATCTATCTATCTATCTATCTACCTCCACTTATCTATCTATATATGTATATATCTATCTATGTATTAATCTATCTATCTCTATCTTTCTATCTTTCTAACTAACACTACCTATCTATATATCTATCTATCTATCTATATATCTATCTATCTGTGTATCTATCTATCTATATATGTATCTATCTGCCCATCTATCTATATTTATCTTTCTATCTATTTATCTCTACCTCTATCCATATATCCACCTATCTATCTATCTATCTATCTTCTATCTATCTCTACCTATCTATCTATCTATCTATCTTTGTATATTTTTATCTATATCTATCTATCTATCTATCTCTACCTATCTATCTATCTATATCTATCTATCTGTCTAAATATCTTTATATATCTTTCTATCTATCTATCTATATATCCCTACCTATCTATCTATCTATCTCTAACTACCTATCTTTATATATCTATCTCTAACTACCTATCTTTATATATCTATCTCTGTGTATCTATCTATCTATCTTTGTCGGTTATATAAAGCTTTTATGAATTTAAGAATTAAATTTGAACAAAAGATCTTTAACATTAGGATCCACACCACACCAAATTGAGGAATTTGTAGCGCGTGATAACAATCAAGGTGTGAACGGTGTTTGGTCTGCAGACAAATTGATTACTTTTCCGCATTCTTTCCACGTAATTGTTTGTAAGGATTCTGATATACAGTGAAAACAATTACAATAACAACACTCAAAGTTTAAGTTTGTATCAAGTAGTCAACAATAGCGATTATTAGCTGTTTTCTTTTATGTTCTCCCAGTTGTATTGGCCTCCATCATATACAGTTGGATACAAGCGTTCCTTGCCCACCTCTCTCCAAAGAAAGGCACCCCATCACTCCCTTATTTCACGGCGAGTAACCAAACAGATACTGTAGAGGGAGATGGCAGATGTGGTGGGTGGGGCACTTCCTCAAAGCGAGGTTTACCAGGGATTCCTATGTCCAAGTGTACATTGCGTTGGTGATGTGTTCATATATATCTGACTGAACTCGAATTCGGTAGGCATTTTGTTTGTCATAGTCTAGTCAGGCCGAGTCAGGTCAACATTCCGTGACCGTATAAGATTAAGTCATTCGTATTAAACTACTTTTGTAAAATGGTTAAATTTTGACACACTGAGATGAGGTGTCGCTTCTAAAGATATAAAAATATACATAAGCATCTCGACTTCTTTTTTATTAATATCGACTAATAGTATTTGATTGAAGTTTATTATTATTATTATTATTATTATTATTATTATTAACCAAGCTACAACTTCAATTAGAATAGCACAAAACTGTATGCCCTAGGGCTCCTTCAGGTAAAGCAGTCCAGTGTGAAAAAAAGTCGTCCAATGTAGGATATTCATTCCCAGTTATAGTCCGTTCTCTTCGGTATGATTTTATTATACAGTTTCTGCTATGATGACATCTTTCGTTTCTTCTGACTTGATTTACAGTTCATATGTAACATATGATGCCGTATCTCTAAAGCAAACATCTGCTCTCCCATTAAGTTCAGTAAACATATTTCTTATAGTGGTATTTCAACTTTTGTTTCCATAACGCAAACATTGGCATGGGCTCTTTTCAAAGGAATCATCTCTCAGTCACTATACATCTCGTTTCGAACTGCCATCCAAAAGTAAAATAAGACACCTTGTCAAAGGTTTAGAAGAAAGCGCCAATTAAATGGACCTTTAACAGCATGTGCATTTAAATGTAATCCTGTTAGGAACATGATGATGCCTTTAAATAAGTTTTCAAATGTGCTATAAAACTTGCATTTTGCCATAGAATCTTGACCACATGCCAGCTGCCGCCATTTTGAGTGAAGGGTAAAATTGTGAGGTTCTCCATGGAGGATTCACTGTTTCTTTTTTTTTTGGGGGGGGGGGGGAGGCGGAGGGATTGGCTATATATAGGTATTTGGTTCAACTAACCGAATTTTAACTTAACCCTGTTAATTTCTGGGTTAGGCCAAATGTTCTCTTCATTTCGTAATCGGTGTAGTTTTGAATAGCCGAAATGGAAAGTTTAATTTCAAATTAATTAACAAGTGAAATAAAGACCTTTGACCTTGGCTTATGCAGTTCTTGTGGTAGGAACGGCCTCAGAGGGAAATTATTAGAAGGTTTTCAGGCCCTTTAATGCCTGGTGGGTGAAAAGAGAGAAATTTCTCGCTCAGTTTTCAAAAGATTCATGGTTTTTACTCTCTCTCTCTCTCTCTCTCTCTCTCTCTCTCTCTCTCTCTCTCTCTCTCTCTCTCTCTCTCTCTCTCTCTCTCTCTCAGAGTTTTTGCAAAATTTCCCCTCATTTTTGTTGTATTTTATTCCCTCATCTTCGTTAGTTTTAAACTCTTACATAATGTTTTTTTCCCACATTTCCATTTCACTCTATAACGACAATTTACTATTTCGAATGATTATATTATCCATGTTTTTTTATGTAACTAAAAGTCTTGAAAAGTTGATAACGCATTTTTCATTTTCTTTTTTAATATATCATCTAAGCAACTGATGTCCGCTGTACCCTTCCTTTGTTCCCATGCCATCTCCCTGCCGGACAATGTTGAAGCCTTCATGATTATCGCATATTATTCCGTTAAGGTAGATAAAATGAATTAGCGTGCTCAAAATTCTTTCATTGCTATATTCTTCTTAGTTCGGGCAAACATGATTAAGCTTTTAGTGATTCAACATTACATACTATTGTACGTAAGCCGTCATAAATGACGGCCTAATATTTTGAAAAATATGCACTAACACCCACACAGATTTAACCCTTCCCACCCCCTCCCCCTTTCCTAACTACAACACACTAGTTTGGGCAATTTGTGGGCTATTGTTGATTTACGGTGATTGCCCATTGCGTGACAGGAACATATATATATATATATATATATATATATATATATATATATATATATATATATATATATATATATATATATATATATATTATATATAATATATATATATATATATATATATATATATATATATATATATATATATATATATATATATATATATATATATATATATATGTGAGTGTGTGTGTGTGTGTGTGTGTATCCTGACACTTCTTTATAATATAGGGCAAACCCGATATTTTGGGGTGCTCTTGTGCGTGTCTGTTCGTGTGTATACTGCAACGCGAATGAAGGTTACTGTGCAAACAGGTTGAAGGGAAATGAAACCATAATGTAGTAGATCATGTTTTCTTCAAAAACAAAGCACCAATAAGCTAACTTATTGAGATTAAAATGCTGTAAAGTGGTAGATGATGTTTTTAAGAACAAGAGCACCATTAAGCTTCTTATCGATATAAAAATGCTGTGAATTTAAACAAGGAATTGAATTTGAATAGAATATTTTACCAATATATATATATATATATATATATATATATATATATATATATATATATATATATATATATGGTGTGTGTGTGTGTGTGTGCCTGTATATATATATATATATATATATATATATATATATATATATATATATATATATATATATATATATATATTGCAGTATATTACCAGGTACAGATATAAATTTCCGCATTATTCATACTACCTTACTTTACTTTTACTTTTAGGGGTTTATTCCTCGCCCTCCATCAGACACTAAAAGTCTGTTCAGGCGGGCCTTGGTGTGTGAAAATAATTTCTTTCCAGTCAATATTTTGCTCTGTATCTTTTCAATTATTTCGCTAGCATTCGTATTCAGGATTAATAGTTTTCAGATCACTATTATAACACTTTCTAAAAAGATAAATCTTCAGGTTTTTCTTGACATCAAGTGGAAGGTCGTTGAAGAGTCTCGGTGCAGCATAACTAAACGTTCTTCCTCCTATAGCATGATTCACACTAATTTCGAATATTCTTTGAGGGTCATCAGCATGTCTATCTCTTACAGCAGCGCTAGTAGCTTGAGAGTAGGGAACCAAGCAATCACGAAGATATTTAGGCTTATCATTTGTAAGTGCTTTGTGAGTCAGCAAGCAAATCTTAAATTCAGTTCTATCCTTAACAGGTAACCAATGTAGATCGATCAATGCAGGAGTTATTCTCTCCCTAAGTTTAATGCCTTTTATCAGTCTAGCCGCCCGCTTTTGCATATTTTGAAGCTTTCTTAGTAGTGTATTGGGCAATTTATAGTACAGAGAATTGCAATAATCAAGCCTTGATATTACGTGACTCATCTCTGAAATATTTGTACTGCCCTCGGTTAAATATTTTCTAATAAATGCTATGTTTCTCAGGTGATAGTTACACACTTTCACTTTGTTCCCTATTTGATCCCTCATTGACCAATTACAATCTATCAGTATACCCAAATTTTTCACAACAGGCACAATCCTAATATCAGTGTCACCCATTTTTATACCTTGTGAAGACAACGAAAACTATTTCTCATTGCTTGACGACTCTGAAGAGGAACGCCGTAATTACACACACTTCAGGATCAAGGAATTCTCTTGATGAGAGAAATGCTCATCAGCATTACGTCGTGACAGTTATGAGGATGAATACTCGACCACAAACCGAGAATGGTTTTGCTTTTGATTAAGACATAGTCAGTGACGTTCATTTAGGGTCTGAAATACTACTGCAAGTATTATTTATTGTAATATGGTTGTTTTTCATTATAACATGCATTATTTTTCAAGCGATATTGTATACAAAGGAAATTTCGTGATAAACATATCTTGTTGATTTGATTTTGCCCTCTTGTTTCCCTACACTACCTCTGTAATGCTATGGTGATACATATCAGGCATTCTGTTTGGAAGGCCCTCGCACTTTCTTTTCCTTAACTGAAGAATTAAAGATATTGCCTGGAGTGATGGGCAAATTACATTTCAGATTTTCATTCCTTTATTTTTGGGTACATTAATAGAAATGTAAGAAATATTTTATTTTTAGTCCTTTATTGTAGGCTCATTAATAGAAATTCAAGAGATTTCTCCTTATCAGCATTTACTGTAGGCACATTAGTAGAAATTCAAGAGATTTCTCTACAAGCGAGTGCTCAGCATTCCTCTCTGTAGTTGCACCAAATGCGTGGGAGGAGGCAGCCATCTGGCCCTTGCATTGGCATCAGCACAACAACTTTAGACAGGAGCCTCCTCCTCCTCCTCTTCCTCCTCCTCCTTGATGTTCATCCTTTCATTCTGGTATCCATGATTCTTTTCCTTTCCAAATGCGGAGCTTCAGTACAATCAAGTATTCTCTATAATGCTACTGATTTGCCGTTGTCCACAGGGCGACTTTATCCAATAAATGGAAACACCAACCATTGAGAAATAAAAAATCGATCAAATCAACATATGAAAACGTAGTTTTGTATTCGAAAAAGTTCTTGAACTTCTATTGTTGCTACGATAAAGTACTGGAAATCAGAAATTTCTTGAATTAACTACTAATGTGTGTACAATAAAGGACTGAAAATCTTATGAACAAGGTTATTTGGAGCGACGAAATTCTGCCGTATTATTGGATGGTTTTTTTTTTATAGATTAATTCTTAGTTCAGCGATAAATTTTTCCAGTAGGATACATTTACATAGCATATACAGTGAGTTTCTATATACATAAATATGACACTTTTGCAATAGATATTTTACATTACTTTTAATTCTTATAATGTTTACCATTTGTTGTATACAATACAGTTTATGAAATGACTATATTTAGAGAAAGACTACAACAAAATGAAGTCTTTGAGTTTTTTTGTCATCCTTCATTGCTTAAAATCTACAAATAACTCTAATTTTCTCCTGTGCCTTATTTGGAGTTGACGGGAATAATATTCATGAAGTTTGAATGACTGAATGACTAATTTGTTGTTGGTTAGAAAAGGAGACCTTGTCTGACTTTTGACTTATTATTCCATTTATGTTTAATATGATGGTCAGTCATTTCTCATTTTTTTTTTTAAGTTTGCCGTGATTTTACTCATATTTAATAAGTGTTTATCCAGTCTTTTTTAAGAATAATTCTATAAGTATAAGAATTCAGTTACTATTACGATGCTACTGCTGTTGAGAGAGAGAGAGAGAGAGAGAGAGAGAGAGAGAGAGAGAGAGAGAGAGAGAGATCGGCATAATTAATGTTAGGCAGAGAAACGCTTCTTGATTGGCCAAATAAACATCTTTGTACTCTCAGAAGATGGCTTTTATCGGTTGATTGGATTTAATGACGCATAAAGGAGGAGATGTTATGGGGTCGACGTCAATAGTGTTTGTTTTATAATTTGTGAGATGGGATCGCTTCATTTTTTTTGGTCTGTTTGTAATTTTTAATCAAACTGTCACTATTCTAATAATTCAGTGAATAAGATTGGTATTCGAAATTAAGATTCTGGCAGTGAATGAAAAGTGGCAGAATTACAATATAGTCATGAATGAATTCCATTTGTAATTCACGCTCTTTGAGGCTGTTATGCTGTAAAGAAAAAAAAATATTTCCTTAGTACCCAATAAACAAATGAAATATAAATTTGAAAGTCGAAAATCTTATCTGGCAAGCATTGATAGGGTTGTTGTGGCTTATTGGTAACGTCTCTTTCTGATGATAGCCAGACTGGGGTTCGAGTCCCGCTCAAACTCGTTAGTTCCTTTAGTGCCTGCAATCGCACCAGCTTTGTAAGCTAAGTATGGGAACTTTGGAGAGCCTATAGGTCTACCTGCTGAGTCATCAGAATCCATTGCCAGGCTCTCTATGGTTCCTGCTTAGGTGGAGAGGGGCTTGGATGCTGATCATGCTTGGCAAGACATTGTCACTGTCCCTTGCCTCTGCCATTCATGAGCGGCATTTAAGCCTTTAAACATTAACGAAGAAAGTTGTTTGAAAGTTAGAAATGAAAATTAGCGAAACTTATTCTGAAGAAGCTTATCATTTGAATGTCTTCAGGTTGTAGAGATTGACAATATTAGCAAGGAAACGTGCACACGACCGCATAGTGACTATTGATTAGTTGAAATGTTTATGTTAATCACTTTACAACTTACATTTCAAATTATTTGTATTGACATTCATATTAACGCCTATAACCATATGAATTGAGAAAAAAAAAAACCATTTGACCTCCAAATGTCATTGGAACACCACACCACAGCTCCCTTGCTGAAACAGAAAGAAATATAGAGATTAATAAGACGACACTAGAAGCAATACAGTCATAAAGTAGGTAAAGATTAGGTACAGCTTTGGCTTGAACCCCGGGCGTTCATCCAATGACCAATGGATTAGCCATTTTGTGGAAGCAATTATTTTTACGTTTCACATTTTTTCTTTATTAGGCATATGAATACACAGATGTCTGAGGAAGGATTTTCGAAGGGTTCTTCAGGATGTGACTTTCATTTAAAGTTAAGTTCAGAGATTTACTTCTTGAAGTCCAGATTTTCCCCTTTTATTACTTATGGAAGTCCAGATTTTTCCTATTTATTACTTCTTGAAGTCTAGATTTTACACACTTTACTATTGACTGAAATCCAGATTTCCCCTTTTATTACTTTTTGGAAGTCCAGATTTTCCCCTTTATTATTTCTTGAGGGCCAAATTTCGCCCATTTACTATTTCTTTAAATCCAGATTTTCCCTCTTTGCTCTGTTGATGTTTGTTGAAGGTTGTGAAGAAAGATGACTGTTCCTGTACTTTGTGATTCATGTAAATATAATACTTATGATCTAAGATTTAACTTGTGAAAATAGGCAATGATAGGAATATGCGTGGTGATATACAGGTTATCTTGTATTGATACACTGATGCACAATTTCACATACAAAAATAGACTGTTAATCATGATTCAACTCGTAAGAATACGCAAGTTATGTTGTAAGAATGCGCTGTTATGTATCACATTTGTATAAATTCCCACTGAAATTAAAATACGGTGTAATATACGGGTTTATTTGCAATAATACAAAGTAATGCAATATTGAATTTGTAGAAATACCGTTTTATGCACAATTTACCTTTAAAGAACATCCATTATATACGATTTAGCTTGCAAAAAGTACTCAGATAGCAAGGCACGGGTGCACCGAATAGAATCTCTCATTCTGAAGCCCTCTGTTATGTGATATATATATTTCGTCTTGAGAGGTTGTAAGTCAAAGGCACGTCGGTGGTATTAAACCATTGCAAATGTCAGGGAACCTTCATAGGTCAAAGTTCAAGTGTGGGGGATTTTTGGTTTTTGCAAAATGTATGTTCCTGAATATCTGGAATCAAATCGAGGAAGATGTTTTTTATTAGATTATTTATGGAAGTCTTAATTTCCATTCATGTTAAATTGTGAGAAACATATTTAAAGACGTTAAGATTTTTTGGCAAAGGCTTTCAATTGGTAGGTGCCATCAGCTTGAGTGGTCAACATACACCAGTTATTGGATCATGTTTGCTGGGTCAGTTGATCGCTTCCGGCATACCGCCCAACAGTCTAACCAAGCTAAGTATAGATGTTTAACGAGGTCTGGCTTGGTTTAATTAATACGCCTGGGATCTTGCAGTGTACCAACCCTAAACGCTTCTACCCTTCTGGAGAGAGTTACTCCCTTCCAAGAGGAAAAGGTGGTGTAACGTGAAAATCATTCACGCACATTCATATACAGTATATGTATGTTCATATATATATATATATATATATATATATATATATATATATATATATATATATATATATATATATATATATGAACATACGTATATATATATATATATATATATATATATATATATACATAATTATATATATATATATATATATATATATATATATATATATATATATATATATATATATATATATATATATATGAGAGAGAGAGAGAGAGAGAGAGAGAGAGAGAGAGAGAGAGAGAGAGAGAGAGAGAGAGAGAGAGAGAGAGAGCTGTAAAGATGTATTTATTACCCTTCTCCAGTAATTCAATTTTCAATAATTACCTTTTATGTAATTAGAAGCTTGTACTTAATTGGAAAATATATAGAAATTAGTACCTTAAATTAATCTTTATGCTGAGTGAGCAGTTATTGTTCACGATTTTACAGCTGGGAAGTGGTACAATTGACAAGGAGGGAACGTCTTTTGCGTGTCAAGAAGACATTTGGAAGAAAGTATCATTACGTTAGACGAATCAAAGGATGGATTGTCTCTGAAGCTTTTATGCCAGATGGTGTTATTGGGATTATTCAGAATCTCTCTCTCTCTCTCTCTCTCTCTCTCTCTCTCTCTCTCTCTCTCTCTCTCTCTCTCTCTAGACTGACAAAACTACGCATTATGCGAGTACAATGGGAGCAGAAATAGATTTTAGAATTGCTTAAAGATTTTGAGCGCCTGAAAGAAATCATAAAAAGTCTTGTATTTTGACTTTTTATTTTTAGTCGCGTACAATAAAAATCATGGCCATAACCCCTAGGCGTTCGTCGGCACGAGGTTTATAACATTTGTATTTTCAACGTATAGTTTAACAGTTGTAACATCATAGTACAGTAAGCGTATTCTACTGCTTACATGCTTCGTCTGCAGTAGCAAGGTTCATAGGTAATGAATGGTAAATGGAAAAATGTCATCGTCAAGATGAAGGTGTTTTCACGTCTTGATGTTTAAAGTCATATTCATGGGATTTTTTCATCATTTTTAGCATCCTGAAGTTTCTCATAGATTCTGAAACGACTTTTGTTGACCGCATTCTTTTATTTACCTTGCATGGCTGTAGATTGGAAATTGTCAGTAAGGCATCACATTCTCTAAGGCCTTTGCGAAAGTCAAACTGCAAATTAGGGAATAGGTGTCCTGCCATGAGATGTTCAAAAAGCGCATACAGTGATACTCTTTATGGAATGAAATGTCTTTGAGATTAAATGTAAAGTTACAAATACATATAAAGTTAACCACAGTATTTATAGAAACTGATGAGTATTTCCCTTTTGATCCAGCTTCCACTTGGAGGATTTATCAACTGCTTTATCAGAGTTATCCTGAATATTTATTGAAATTAAGAGAATTTTCCAATTGATCCAGCTTCTACGTGAACAATTTATCACCTACTTTCATCCGCTATTTTTGGCTGATATTGATACGTTAGATGAAAATAATCTTGAACCATCTTTATGTGTCTCCCGCTAGTTTTCAATCACCCGATAAGAGTGAATTGGAAAAGGTTGATAGTCCTGGAAGCTGTAGCGCCAAAGTCTGAAACTCCTTCTAAGTTTCTTATTGTTTCTGATCTGGAAATATTTTAGTGAAAGACTTTCCTTATACGATATAAAAACCCAAAATGAAATGTACCGCTTTTAATCCTTTTGTTAGTGTTTGATATAACTAAGCGGCTTTTATGATATTGTGACGGGCTGAGAGAGGGTTGTGAACTCAAATGCAGGATGCAATCAACTGAGTACTATATTAATTGTTGTTGTTGGGGTATTAAAGCCAACACTTGTTGTTGGCCCGGGCCTTTCCCTTGGTTGGCCCGTAGGTGATCTGTAAAAATTTTTAAGGTAGTTGCATTAATGGAAATTTGAAAGGTTTTTAGTAGTAGAAAAAGATGTGGATAGGGTAAGGATGATGGTGGTAGTGGTAGAGGGCCATCATTTCTCGGATAGTGGTAGTTTGAAAAGTGGGGGTGTAAGGCTTTTGAAGATTAGAGAAAAATTGTGCAGGTGGGGTTGTCCAACCCTTTACTCCCTAGGGTCCCTGCAGAGAGATTTTTAGTGGTAGATTAGTTGAGAAGTGAAAGGGGGTGATGTGAATAGAGCCTTACAATGAGGGGATGAGATGGTGCATGGAATGAGGAGGTCTTACCTTGGTGGAGGTAGTGTTGAAAGCAACTGTGCATGTGTGTCCATGCTTTCGACAATTGCTTTTGCCAGTGTGGCTGCCTCTTTCATGGCATGTGGTGTGTTGGTGTCTACAAGTAGATCACCTCGTAGCTGTGCTGTTTCTCTGCATTCTAGTAGATAGTGCAGGAGAGCTTGTTGTGGTATGACATCACAGTGTTCACACCTTCTCTGGATGTCATCTAGGAGTTCCCAGTTTGCTTTGTAACCCAGCCGGAGTCTGTGTATACATACTGCCAGTTTTCTTGGGGTGTATCTGTCTATGGGAGGGGGTTCTAGTTCCGATGCCCATTTGTACCATGTTGCAGAGGGAGAGCCATTCTCTATCCTCATATGTAGTTCCTTGATTAGGTTGTTCTTGAGCTGTGTCTTTATTTTGCTTTTGATTTGTTGCAGTGCAGGCTGTATGTGCACCTGTACATTGTGAATGTGTTTGGTGCTTTTGGCTAGCTCATCAGCCTTTTCATTCCCTGGTATCCCGATGTGACTGGGGATCCAGTTTATAGTTACTAGTCTGTTTCTTTCATTATGTTGATGTAAGAGGATTTTAATGTCCGCTATCATGGATTTGTTTTCTTTGTTTTTGTCCTGCTGTAGGGCCTGCACTGAGGATCGTGAATCAGTATGGATGACTACTGGTCCTTCCTCATTTTCAATAGAGTATTTTAATGCTTGCTGTATTGCGACAAGCTCTGTCTGCAGGGTGGAGACGTTATTGGATGTTCTCCAGCAAGCTGTGAACTTGCAAGAGTGAACTGCCGCTCCTGCTGTTTGGGTTCCAGGATCTACTGTACCATCAGTATAGTAGATCTGTGCCCCTGTTGTTTCTACAGAGGTTATAGCTGCTTCTGCTGCGTTTCTAAGTTCTTCTATTGTGCAGTTTTCTTTTGCCCTTGGGAGTTTGGCGTAGTTGAATTTAGCAACTTGTTTTTTCCATGGTGGAATGTGTATAGTACTTTGTGCTGTGTCAGGTTTTAATTGTAGGATTGTTTCTGTAAGGCCAAGTCTTTTGATGTTATCGCTATGGCCTTTGCCATAAGAATTTGGGGTTTGTACTTCAGGATGTTTGGATAGTTCCTCTCTTACTCGTCTTTTGGTGATTGAGTCTCTGTCTGACAGGAACATCTTTGCAACTATGCTTGCATTTCTTAGTGCAATTCTGTCTTCGAGGGTTGGTAGTCCGGTTTCCAACCTTAGGTTGCAAAGTCTTGTCCACATTGGGGCTCCCAACATGAGCCTCATGGCATTGTTTTGAATCACTTCAATTGTGCTTTTTTATAGATCTGTTAGTCCCAGGAGTGTTGGGGCGGCATAGTCTACTAGTGATCTGGAACAGGCTAGATAATATTTCTTTTGGACGTGTTCATTTGCTCCATCCTTGAGCCTGCACATGTATCTCATAGCTGTATTTCTGGCATTTGTTCTTTCCTTGAGATATTTTATCTCTTGCTTGAAAGTGAGCTGTTTGTCTATTATTACCCCGAGGTATGTGTATCGGTCCACCCATTCTAGGGGTTCCATTCCTATTGTGAGTGGTTGTACGGGGTTTGGGGCTTTGATTGTCATTGCTTTTGTTTTGGCAATGTTAATTTTTAGTCCAAGCTCATTGGATTTGTGGCTGATGGAATTGAGTGCTCTTTGCATTTTTATTGTCCTGACTGGCCCTCGAGCTATTACACATACATCATCTGCATAGATAAATATATCAACTCCTTCAGGTAGCTGAAGTGAGGCTATATTTTCCATGAGGATGTTGAAAAGGAGGGGGCTTAGAATTCCTCCTTGTGGCGTACCATTTTCCAATTCATGATATGTGGATATCACTCCTTGAAATTTGACTCTGGCTTGCCTTCCTAGCATGTAGTTTTTAGTCCATGCTAGTAGGTGTCCTTTGACTCCTTTTTTAGCTACTGATTGCAGCACTGCAACTGGGCTTCCAAGCTCGAAGGCTTTTTCAAAGTCTATGAAGACTATTGTTGCCTTGTTCTGATTTATGCAGCTTAATACATCTGTGATGCATTCAGAGGTTCCAATTCCCTCCTGATATGCATATAGCTGCTTGTTTAGGCGGCCAATTTTGTATTTCAATCTGTTTAAGACCATTTTTTCTCCTGTTTTTTCTATACAGGATACCAAGGCTATTGGCCTAGGATTTGTTGGATCCTTTGGCTTGGGGATTGGCTGTGTATCTTGTTGTCTCCAGGTTTGAGGCCTTATGTGCTCTAGGTGTGTTTTGTTTAGTAATCTTAGGAACGCAGTTTCTCCTGGTGGACCCATGTGTTTGATCATTGTGTAGGTGATTTTGTCAGCTCCAGGTGCAGTGTCTTTCCCTGTCTTTTGTACTGCTCTTAGCTCCTCAACTGTGTATGGGGTGTCTGTGTCATCCTGCTGAAGCCAGGCTGTGTTGATCTCTTCCCATCTTGATGGCGCCAGTTGCTCTTGTTGCATTCTGGTTTCGGGGGAGAGATTGATTGACAGTGTTCTGTTTGCAAAGGATGTTGCAATTCTTTCAGCCTCCTCATGTGGGTGTGGGTGTGTGGCAATTGGTGTCTTTCTCTTTTTTCCGGCTACTCTGCCTAGCCATTTCCAAAGCTGAGTTAGAGTGGTGTATCCTGACAGGCTTGAACACCATTCCATCCATTTTTCAATTCTGATTTCATGGATTCTTTCATTTGTTTCAGTTCTGACTGTTTGTAGTAGCTCTCTGTTTTCTACTGTGGATTTTCTTCTGTATATTTTTGTGACTCTGTTTAGTCTGGTTTTTAGTCTTCTGACTTCTGGGCAGTAGTACCAGGAGTCTTTGTAAGTGTAACTACCTTGTGTTGTTTTTAGTGGCATAGCTCTGTTGGCTGCATTGTGAAAGGCCTCAACTAGGTCTTTTTCTAGTTGATCTATGTCCTCTGGAGGAACGTAGCTGATTGCCCATTCCTCTATGGTTGTTTGAAAGCAGACCCAGTCTGCTAGGTCCTGGTTCCATCTTGGTGGGGGTGGTGGGATTGGAGGTAGTTGTTGTAAGTCCAATTCTGTCACTGTGGCAAAGTGATCACTTATCAGGGTTGAGTGTACTTGCCACTTGGTTAGATGTCTAATGGCTGTTGTGGCAAAAGTCAGATCCAGTCTTCCACTTCTTATGTGTGTAGGTTGCCCTGTGTTTAGGAGGGGGACTCCCTCAAATTCATCCAGGGCGAAAGCTATGTGTTCCCCTGAGGAGTTTGTCCTTGATGGGGATGATAGTATGGGGTGATGTGCATTAAAATCCCCGCAGATAATTGTTGGTGTTCTTTCTGTGTGAGCAAAGAGTTGAGTTAGTTGTAACTCTCCTGTATCCTCCCTATGTAATTTTCTGTATATGTTGTATATGTCTATTTTTTGATTCAGTAATGTTATTGTTACTGCTAGTGTCTCTATGTTGGTGCCACAGGGAATAGGGTTGTGTAACCTTGTTGTTGGTATGCTAGTTTTAACTAATGTAGCTAGGCCTCTGTCTGTGCCTATCTGTGGTGCGATGTAGGCATTGTAACCTGGGATTTTTAGTTTCTTTCCTGCTGGAAGATTAGTTTCTTGTAGCAGGATGACATCTACATTCTCAGTTTTGCATACTGCAATTAGGGAGGAGATCTTTGATCTAACACCGGCTGAGTTCCAGTTCAGAACTCTTACTCCATGGTGTAGGTTGAAGAGTACTGTCTTGGGTCCCTAGGGGCAAAGGCAATTGCCTTGACCTCGGAGGATGAAGTGGATGAGGTGGATGGGGTGAGTGTGGATGATGGGATGATGGATGGGGTGAGTGGTATGATAGGTGCGGGGACTGAAGTAGAGGATGTGGAAGGTACGGGTGATTGAGGTGATGGAATGGTAGGTGTAGTTGGTGAGGAGTGAGAAGTGATCTCCTGGATAGCAAGAGAGGGGGATTGGGAGGACTTATTCTTGGAGAGCAAGTCATTTAGGACTTGTTCAATGCTGGTTGCAATTGTCTCAGCATTGATTTTTCCAGTCACGGCCTGTGTGACTAGTTCGGTCAATTTATCCTTTAGGACCGTGGTCTTTATGAAGATGGTCCTGGGCAGTGGTTTTGGTCCTTCAGTTGGAGCCCTGGAGGTAGATCTGGTTCTGGGTTTTGATACTGATCTGGTTCTGGTTCTGGAGTTGGAGTGCCTGCTTAGCTCCTCCTGGGTGTAGAATCTCCTCCTGGGTAGAGGTTTGGGGGCCGCTCTTCCTCTTGATGGGTCCCTTTTGTCTTTGGGGAGGGCAGCAATTACCCTTGCTACCCTTTCAGGGCATCCCCAGGCCATTGCAGTATGCCCTTTCTTGCAATTAGAGCACTTTTTCACAGTGGGTATTCCAACAGCCTTCTTGTCAATGCACTCCTGTGTGGGGTGCTTAAGGCTGCAGACAGCACAGGTTGGGACCTTTGCTTGGCATTGGTCCTTGTGATGCCCATACTTCTGGCAGTTGTAACATCTGAGGGGATCTGGGTAATACTTGTTGACCCTGAAGCTGCCGAAGATGCCTAGATCAACTCTTCGTGGGTGTGGACCCTTAAATGTCACTAGTATGGCTTTGGTAAGGAAGCCTGCCTTGTTCTTCATGCGTTCTGCTGCAGTGATGTTGGGTAATTTAACTAGGTGGCTTTCCATCATGTCAGTTGGGTAGCCAACCACAACTGCTTTTTTTAATATTTCCTCTTCTTTAAGCTCTAATAGCTTAATGTCTGAGGTGCTCCGTAAGGTTATCAGGGCTCTTGTGTCCCTGGTGGATATGGTCCACTGTCCTTGCCTGTTTGGTTTGGCAATCATTTGTATGTTTTTATGTTTGCTTTCAAAGGCAGCAATAGCCTTGAAGGCCTCTGATGGGTTTGCGGCTAAGACCCTGAAGAAATAGGTCTTATTTTCTCTAGCATGCTGGTTGCTGCTTCCTACGGTGAGGTTTCCTTGCTGGGTAGGCACATCATTCCCTGGTTGGCTCCTTCTAGGAAGTTTCTTCTTTCTCCTTACTTCCTGCCAAGGTAGGTTTCCTTCTCCATCAGAGTCGTTGTCAGCGTTGGTCCTCTTGCGGTTTGTTTGGTCCTGGTCCTGGTCCATTCGTTTTCGTTCCTCGTTCATCAGTTCCTGTTTGGCTTCCTTATCCAGTTCGGTTAGACAGGGTTGCAGGTCGGGGTCCATCTCTATTTCACCAGTGCCCAGGGCTTCTAGCACGATTTCATTTGCTGATCTCCAAGATAAATCCTTGATTTGAAGAGGGGTGAGTATATGATCAGGGATCATACAGAGAGACAGACAGTTGTCCAACCCTTTAAGCCCTAGGGCCCCAAACAAAGTTATAGTAGGAGTTATAAGAATGAAATACAGAATCTGAAAAATGAAACACAATTTCGTTAGTTATATGGGGGATATGCTAACTAACCTATTGCTAGAGCAGTGCTGAAACTAACTCTTTTTAGCTAAGTACTAGCCTGCACAAATTGCTGTTGGGGAGCCTTCTTACTGTGTTCACGCACTAAGACGGCCCAGCAGTCTATTCCTGCAGGTAGGGAGGTTGGGGGTAATAAGCAAAACTCAGTGGAATCCTAAAAGTTTTTATTTGAGCTGATTCCTGACCCTATTTGAATACTGGCTTATTTCGCCAGTTACCAAGAATAAAAACCTATTATTTAGCAAACAACTTGGCTTATAGGCGCCAAGCCTAACAGCCCTATGCCACTTGCCACAGACAGCGAGAGTGGGAGGTTTTGACCCTTTGGCCCTGCTTCTACTGGAGTTTTAAGACCACAACGGCTACCAGATTTTCCACAGGAGGATCTATTAGTAAGTTAAAATTATGTAGGTAGAGGCAAAGCTTAGCCTATATTGTCAATTTAGTTTCCCTTATATGAGGGGGCTGATTACAGCCAATTCAGGGGCAAGGCCCTTGTCAGAACAGCAGAAACTGCAACAATAATCGTCGAAAAAACGGCGAAAATCGGCGACGAATTCGGCGAAAAATCGGCGAAAAACGTCGGCGAAATCGGCGATTTATCGGCTGGAGCGGCAGCGGCGGCGGCGGTCTCCTCAGGAGGCTGAATGTATCAGCCAAGTGAAGAGGGAGCAGGCAACAGTCGGCAACGGCAGAAGAAGAAGTCGGCAGTCAGCAGGCAGGAGCAGAAGTGAAGGTCCTCTCTCAGTAGGATCTGAGTGAGAACTGTACTATATTAAAGAACACTCTCCTTTATATACAAAACCTCAAGGCAACAAGAAAATACATGTTCGAGGAAATGACAATGTTACAGAGGAAAACCAGAGACATGATTATTCAGGTTCTTTTTAGTGCGAGGGAAGAGCGCAGATTCAAGCATAACATATAGAAAATTATTTATGTACGATCGTGTGACACACGGTTGGTACATAGTCTTCCCCCCCCCCCCCCCCGAGAAATGACATACTGTACATGTCAAATAGGGCGCCCTGATCTAGAGAGGCGAACTGTAGGCGGGTCATCTGGCAGAAGATAAGCAGGTTTTAGACGATCAATGGAGACCCAGTCTTCTTTGCCACGAATGTTTAGTAGGAATGCTTTCGGACTGCGTCGGATCACAAGGAAAGGGCCCGTGTAAGGGGGCGTTAGCGCTGGCTTACTAGTGTCGTTGCGCAGGAAGACGTGCGTTGCAGAGTGCAAGTCCGTTGGTATGTGATGCTTCGCTGGGGGCTTGTAAGTCTGGCGGCACGGAGTAGATTTTCCCACGACGTGACGTATGCGCTGGAGATCGTCGGAGGAGGTTGTAGAAGGAAAAAATTTCTAAGGATGCTAAGGATTGGGTCCGCACCTGTACTTCCTGGCAAACTTCCAAAGTACATCGACACACGGATTCAGGAGTGGGCACCTTTCCTCAACCTCAGCGTCGTTTCGCACACATTCATGTCGATGTTGTAGGCCCCCTACCCACATCATAAGGACATCGTTACCTGTTTACTGTCATCGACCGCTCCACTCGTTGGCCTGAAGCCATTCCCATGGAAACTGCAACGTCCGCCTCATATAAATCTGCCTTACTCTCTGGATGGATTTCAAGATTCGGTATCCCTGAGCATATTACTTCTGACAGGGGAACAACTTTCACCTCTCAATTATGGACGTCATTAGCGAATCTCCTGGGCATCACCCTACATCAGACAACGGCCTACAACCCCGCTGCCAATGGAATGGTTGAACGTTTTCATCGCACCCTCAAAGCAGCTTTGATGTCCCGCTGCAAGGATTGCAACTGGTTTACTCAGCTTCCCTAGGTCCTCCTTGGACTAAGGACCACTCCTAAAGACGCCCTTGACGTCTCGGTAGCCGAAATGGTGTATGGCGACCCGTTGGTCGTCCCTGCCGAATTTTTTCCTTCTACGACCTCCTCCGACGATCTCCAGTGCATACGTCACGTCGTGGGAAAATTTACTCCGTGCCGCCAGACTTACAAGCCCCCAGCGAAGCATCACATACCAACGGACTTGCACTCTGCAACGCACGTCTTCCTGCGCAACGACACCAGCAAGCCACCACTAACGCCCCCTTACACGGGCTCTTTCCTTGTGATCCGACGCAGTCCGAAAGCATTCCTCCTAAACATTCGGGGCAAAGAAGACTGGGTCTCCATTGATCGTCTAAAACCTGCTTATCTTCTGCCAGATGACCCGCCTACAGTTCGCCTCTCTAGATCAGGGCGCCCTATTTAACATGTACAGTATGTCATTTTTAGGGGGGGAGCCATGTACCAACCGTGTGTCACACAATTGTACATAATTATTTTGTATATATTATGGTTGTATCTGCGCTCTTCCCTCGCACTAAAAAGAACCTGAATGATCATGTCTCCGTTTTGCTCAGTAACATTATCTGTCTCTCGAACAGGTCATGTCCTGTTGCCTTGAGGTTTTGTATATAAAGAAGAGTGTTCCTTAATAAATAACTCAGTCGTTTCCAATCTGCCTTTGAGTTCACATCCTCTCTCGGCCCGTCACACCGTATGGCTACCAGTATCCCAAGAAATTTTGACTTGGAACTTCTGTTTATATATCATTTTATTCTTCCTTGCCGAAAAAAGAAAGAAATTGCATTTCAGTCTGATTATTATTATTATTATTATTATTATTATTATTATTATTATTATTATTATTATTATTATTATTTTCCTCATTAATTGGATTTCATTAGAGGGCCGAAACACACAGACAATATGAATTCATATTATGTTACAAATGTATATGGAACGTGCGTACAATTGAATAATATATACCTATCTATCTATCTATCTCTATGTATCTATATATCTATCTATCTATCTATTTATCTTTGTATCTATTTATCTGTACCTATCTATCTATCTATATATCTGTGCATCTATCTATTCATAAATATCTATCTATCTCTACATATCTATCTATATCTATCTATCTCTCTCTCTCTCTCTCTCTCTCTCTCTCTCTCTCTCTCTCTGCCAATCTATTTATCTATCTCTACCGATCAATGTATCTATCTATCAGTGCATATATCTATCTATCTATCTATCTATCTGTGTATCTGTCTATCTATCTCTATCTAAAAATCTATCTATCTATATCTACCTATCCATCTATCTATCTATCTATCTATATATATATATATATCTAACTATATCTATCTATCTATGTATCTCTCTATCTATGTATATATCTATCTATCTATCTCTACATATCTGTATATCTATATACATGTGCATCTATCTATCTCTATCAACAAATCTATCTATCTCTCTCTACCTATCTATCTATCTATCCCTCTATCTATGTATATATCTATCTATCTACCTCTATCCATCAATCTATCCATCTATGTATATATCTATCTATCTATCTCTATCCATCTATCTATCCATCTATCTATCTGTGTATCTATCTATCTATCTCCATCTATATATCTATTCAAAGCTACCTATCTAAATATGTCTATCTATGTATCTACCTATCTATCTGTCTATCGGCCCATCTATTTATATTTATCTATCTATATATCTGTGCATCTATCTTTCAACCTACCTATCTATCTATATCTATCTATCTCTCTATCTATATCTACCTATCTATCTATCTATCTATTCATCTATCTATATGTGTATCTATCCATCTCTATATATCTATCTAGATTTGTGTCTATATATCTATCTATCTATCTCTACCTATCTATCTATCTATCTTTTTATCTGTGCATCTATCTATCTATATCTATCTATCTATCTTTCTATCTGTCTATTTATATATCTATCTATCTATCTATCTGTGCATCTATCTATTTATTTTTCTATCTATCTCTATTTATCTATCTATCTATCTATCTTTGTATACAGCAGTCTATCTACTTATTACTATCTAACTATCTGTCTATCTGTGCATCTATCTATCTATCTATCTATATATCTATATATCTATCTTTGTATATATCTATCTATCTCTCTATCTCTATCTATTTATCTATCTATCATTCTATAAGTGCATCTATCTATCTATCTACCTATCTATCTATCTATCTATCTATTCATCTATCTATATGTGTATCTATCCATCTCTATATATCTATCTAGATTTGTGTCTATATATCTATCTATCTATCTCTACCTATCTATCTATCTATCTTTTTATCTGTGCATCTATCTATCTATATCTATCTATCTATCTTTCTATCTGTCTATTTATATATCTATCTATCTATCTATCTGTGCATCTATCTATTTATTTTTCTATCTATCTCTATTTATCTATCTATCTATCTATCTTTGTATACAGCAGTCTATCTACTTATTACTATCTAACTATCTGTCTATCTGTGCATCTATCTATCTATCTATCTATATATCTATATATCTATCTTTGTATATATCTATCTATCTCTCTATCTCTATCTATTTATCTATCTATCATTCTATAAGTGCATCTATCTATCTATCTACCTATCTATCTATCTATCTATTTCTACCTATATATCTATCATTCTATCCCTACATCTATCTATCTATCTACCTATCTATCTATCTATCTATTTCTACATATCTATCTATCTATGTATCTATCTGTGCATATATCTATCTATCTAGCTAGCTAGCTAGCTAGCTATCTATCTATCTATCCATCTTTGCATCTACTTATCTATCTCTCTATCAAAATGTGTGTTTTTATCTATCTTTTTATATTTCAATCTATCTATATATCTGTACCTATCTCTCTATCTATCTATCTCAGTTGTGCATATTTCTCTATCTATCTCTAACTATCCATCTATCTATCTACCTGTGTATCTCTCTATCTATCTATCTTTTTATATAACTATCTACCTATCTATCTATCTATTTTTACATAACTATCTATTTATCTATCTATATATCTATGCGTGCACTCATCTATCTATCTACCTATCTGTCTAAATCTATCTATCTATCTTTCTATCTATCTATATATCAATATTTCTATCTATCTATCTATCTTTGTAACTATCTATCTATCTATCGATATGTATATCTATCTTTATCTATCTATCTCTATCTATTTATAAATCTGTGCATCTCTCTCTCTCTCTCTCTCTCTCTCTCTCTCTCTCTCTCTCTCTCTCTCTCTCTCTCTCTCTATATATATATATATATATATATATATATATATATATATATACATATATAAATATCTATCTATCTATATGTGTATCAATCTATCTATCTATCTATATATATATACATATATATATATATATATATATATATATATATATATATATATATACATATATAAATATATCTTCGTACCTATATATCTATTTATCTATCTATCTATCTTTTTCTACCTATCTGTCTATCTATGTGTCTGTGCATCTATCTATCTATCTATCTATTTATCTGTCTATTTCTCTATCTCTATCTATCTATCCAACTATATATCGATCTATATATCTCTATCTGTCTATCTATCTGTCTTTGTATCTATCTATGTATCTATCTCTACATATATTCTATCTATCTATCCATCTATAAATCTGTGCATCTATCTATCTATCTACCTATCTATCTATATCTATCTATCTATCTATCTATAGAACTCTTCCTATCTACCCATCTATCTCTAACTATTTATCAATCTATCTATCTCTACGTATCTATTTATCTATCTATCTGTGCATCTATCTATATATCTATCTCTACTTATCTATTTATATATCCATTTATCAATCTATGTATCAATCTATCTATCTCAATCTTTCTATCTATCTATCTAACACTACCTATCTATATATCTATCTATCTATATATCCATCTATCTATATATGTATCTATCTGCCCATCTATCTATATCTATCTTTCTATCTATCTATTTCTACCTCTATCTATCTATCTATCTATCTATATATCTTCTATCTATCTCTATCTTCTATCTATCTCTATCTTTTATCTATCTCTATCTATCTTTGTATATTTCTATCTATATCTATATATCTATCTCTACCTATCTATCTATCTATCTATCTATCTCTATCTATGTGTCTAAATATCTCTATATATATATTTCTATATATCTATCTATATATCCCTAACTATCTATCTATCTATCTCTAACTATTTATCTTTATATATCTATCTCTCTGTGTATCTATCTATCTATCTATCAATCCATCTATCTCTATCTGTCTATCTATATATCTATCTCTACCTATCTATCTATCTATCTATCTATCTCTGCATCTATCTATCTATCTACCTATCCATCTATCTATCTCTACATATCTATTTATCTATCTATATATCTATCTATCTTTGTATATATCTATCTATCTATATCTACTTATCTATATCTACCTATCTATATGTCTATCTGTCTATCTATCTGAGCATCTATCTATCTATCTATCTCACTATCTCTCTATCTATGTACCTGTGTATCAGCCGATATATTTTAATGATTTTATTTTTAACTGAAGTGATAATGAACATTTTAACGAAGATATAGATTTGCTCTCATATGAATAATATCTTAATTGATTTAAAATTAATAATAATAATAATAATAATAATAACTGAAATTGTAGTGATGATAATGTGAAAAAGTAATGAAAACAATAATAATAATAATAATAATAATAATAATAATAATAATAATAATAATAATAATAATTACTTGATACGCCATATAAAAATGACTATAAGAAAGAATCTTACTATTGACTGAATACCTATAATTATGGATTTATATATATATATATATATATATATATATTTTTTTTACGAAAAAGCAATATATATGTGTGGGAGAGTGTCGTATATATTATATATATACCACACGCACACACACGTATATATTGACCACAGATATCGCGATGATGAAAGCATCAGGTGTTCCAAGGTGGTCCACCAATCCAAGTCCTGAACATACCCAACGCTGCTTAACTCCGCTGATCGGACGAGAACGACGATTCCATATGGCTACCAGTGTCCCAAGAAATTTTGACTTGGAACTTCTATTTATATCTCATTTTTTTCTTCCTTGCCGGAAAAAGAAAGAAATTGCATTTCAGTCTGATTATTATTATTATTATTATTTTTATTATTATTATTATTATTATTATTATTATTATTATTATTATTATTATTATTTTCCTCATTAATTGGATTTCATTAAAGGGCCGAAACACATACACAATATGAATTCATATTATGTTACAAATGTATATGGAACGTGCGTACAATTGAATAATATATACCTATCTATCTATCTATGTCTATGTATCTATATATCTATCTATCTATCTATTTATCCTTGTTTCTATCTATCTGTACTTATCTATCTATCTCTCTATATATCTGCGCATCTATCTATCTATTTATATATATCTATCTATCTCTACATATCTATCTATATCTATCTATCTCTCTCTCTCTCTGCCAATCTATCTATCTATATCTACCTATCTATCTATCTATCTATCTGTGCATATATCTATCTATCTCTCTATCTGTGTATCTATCTATCTATCTCTATCTAAAAATCTATCTAGCTATATCTACCTATCTATATATATATATATATATATATATATATATATATGTATATATATATATATATATATATCTATCTCTCTATTTATGTATATATCTATCTATCTATCTCTACATATCTCTATATGTATATACATGTGCATCTATCTATCTCTACCAACCTATCTATCTATCTCTCTCTACCTATCTATCTATCTATCCATCTAGCTATGTATCTATGTATATATCTATATATCTATCTCTATCCATCAATTTATCCATCTATATATCTTTGCATCTATCTATCTATCTCCATCTATATATCTATCTAACGCTACCTATCTATATATGTCTATCTATGTATCTATGTATCTATCTGTCTATCTGCCCATCTATCTATATCTATCTATCTATATATCTGTGAATCTATCTTTCTACCTACCTATCTATCTATATCTATCTATCTATCTATCTAATTTATATCTACCTATCTCTATATCTATCTATCTATATCTCCCTATCTATATATCTATCTATTTATCTATCTATATGTGTATCTATCTATTTCTATATATCTATCTGGATTTGTGTCTATGTATCTATCTATCTATCTCTACCTATCTATCTACCTATCTTTATATCTGCGCATCTATCTATCTACCTATCTATCTATATCTATCTATCTAGCTTTCTATCTGTCTATCTATCTATCTATCTATCTTTGTATATAGCTATCTATCTACTTATTGCTATCTAATTATCTGTCTATCTATCTATCTATCTATCTATGTATCTATATATCTATATATCTATCTATGTATATATCTATCTATCTCTATCTATTTATCTATCTATCATTTTATCAGTGCATCTATCTATCTATCTACCTATGTATCTATCTATCTATTTCTACATATCTATCTATCATTCTATCCGTGCATCTATCTATCTATCTACCTATCTATTTATCTATCTATTTCTACATATCTATCTATCTATCTATCTATTTGTGTATCTATATATCTATTTATCTATCTATCTCTGCATATATCTATCTATCTATCTAGCTAGCTAGCTAGTTATCTATCTCTCTATCAAAATATGTGTTTTTATCTATCTTTTTATATATCAATCTATCTATATATCTGTTCCTATCTCTCTATCTATCTATCTCAGTTGTGTGTATCTCTCTATCTATCTCTACCTATCCATCTATCTATCTACCTGTGTATCTCTCTATCTATCTATCTTTTTATATAACTATATACCTATCTATCTATCTATCTATTTTTACATATCTATCTATCTATCTATCTATATATCTCTGCTTGCATTTATCTATCTATCTACCTATCTGTCTATATCTATCTATCTATCTTTCTCTCTATCTATATATCAATATTTCTTTCTATCTATCTATCTATCTTTGTAACTATCTATCTATCTATCGATAAGTATATCTATCTTTATCTATCTATCTGTCTATCTATCTATTTGTATATCTATCTGTCTATCTATCTATCTCTACCTATTTACCTATCTATCTATCTCTTTCTATCTATAAATCTGTGCATCTCTCTCTCTCTCTCTCTCTCTCTCTCTCTCTCTCTCTCTCTCTCTCTCTCTCTCTCTCTCTCTCTCTATATATATATATATATATATATATATATCTACCTATCTATATCTCTATATCTATTGTGTATCTATCTATCTATCTATCTATCTATATATATATATATATATATATATATATATATATATATATATATATATGTATATCTTCGTACCTATATATCTATTTATCTATCTATCTATCTTT
>NC_090727.1:101052003-101057003 GCF_036898095.1 Palaemon carinicauda | reverse complement strand
TTTCAATCTGTGACTAAACTCTATTTCTAAAGACCCTTTCTTGGAGATCCTAGTTCCTAAATACTTAAATGATTCTATCTCATAAATTCTTTCGCCTTCCTATGATATTTCATCATCTATTGTATACTCTATTCTCATCATCTCTGTCTTCTATTTATCTTCCACCCAGCCTTGTGATATATTTCATGCATTTTAGTAAGCAAGCATTGCAAATCTTGTGGTGTTTTGCTAACAAAGACAATATCTTCAATATTCTCTATGCTAAATTCCTATTGCCAATCCAGTCCAATCCTTCTCCATCATCTCTGACTGTTCTACTCGTTACAAAATCCATGAAGAGGATAAACAACGTAGGTGACAGCATCTTCCCTTGAAGTACTCTGCTGTTCACTGAAAATTCATTTGAAAAGACTCCATTATAATTAACTTTGCACCTGCTATGCTTATGAACAGACTTAATCAAATTTACCGGACAACCATGCGTAATTTTAGTAAATTAATTGGATAGTGTTTATTGCAACCATTAGGGAACTGAAGATTGATAACTATTTTCGTTACAGTGATCTATATATTTGAAATGATAGCCTTAGAAAAGATGGTTATTTGATAAGTTTCTCTATAAAAAACATAAATAATTTATACCTACATAATTCATCAGTTTCCAAAATAATCCAATCACTTTTTTAAGTAGACCTTTGCAGTAACTGACGATGCCATTAGATACCTGAACATCACATTTGAAGACTTACGACTTCTCTAACGCCTCACTAGATTCAACTTCAATAATGATGACAAGAAAGAAAAAATGGAGTGAGTCTCTCTTTACCAGAAGACCCTTTTCTCGAAAGCACCCATAACTCGGGTTTGGTACTAACAAAAGTTCCTTCCATTTTCGCTCCTTAATATTATGAGATGGAATTTTTTAGAGGAGTGTTGAAAGGTCAGTGCACCTGAAGTGGACCACTGTATTCTTTTCAGCTTTCAAGTCTATATCCACTTCCGCTTCCTATTTTCAATCTTGCTTTCAACATCTCCTTTACTTCACTTTCTACAACGGAGATTTCCCACTTCAGATCCAAAATTTTAACTGAAATTGTCAATTAATAAATAAAAAAAACTCGGAGTATAGTATTTCAACTTGTGAATATTATTATGTCCAATGTTATTTATGTCGTTAATTAAGCCACAGAATTCAGATGAAGCTAAAGTCACGCCAATGCCATCACCGTATTCAGACCTTTTCTCTGTATACGGAATATCGCTCTTTTATTGCAGCAGCCCCTACATTATGTCAGCCTCTATAACGAACCTTCTAACTGTATCCGGTTCCGCCAGAGAATTAGCGAATAGAATTTTAGAAGTCGAAGGAAGATACAATGAAGAAACTTTAGACTTTTGCTTGCTCGCATTCTTGGACGGACTTTGAATAGAGAGATGATGGAAAGGGTAAGGATAGCAACATTCGAATTGGACGACCAGTAAAAGGCCAGGATAGCTGTCAACCCTCAAGAGGTGAAGGGAGTGATCGAGAGGTATAAAGCGAGAAGTAGTTCATATTATAATTAATAAATAACAGTATATCATATATTGCATAGTTGTTAATGTAGGAATTTATCGTGTTTTTTGTCCTGAACGGAAGCTGTACAGTATCCGTAGGAAATGATGAGATGTTGAGGGATGAAGCATACTGTACTCTGTGCTCTGTGAAGGAAAGCTTTCTCACTTTTGTTCTAAACACTTAAATTTGCTTGAATAAGTATATTTTCGTTATCTCCTTTGAATGAATATTGAAGTTAATACTTTATCGATATTTCATCAAAGATGTCTATAAGATACTCTGATTATTTCTCAATTCCAGAAAATATTATAAAGAATATATAAAGGTGTCTGGTTTTAGTTTCAGTTCCATCAGAATAGATACTCACCAGAACGAAAGCCAGACAACCCCCACCTCCCTCCGTGATGCCCTACCACAACAGTGGCCTCTCCAGTAAAAAGCTTAAACTCACGGTCCTTGGCGGGGATCGATCTGTTGCCAGGCGAATGTTTGGCAAACACGTTACCTCTGTACTAGCTAAGATTTTGATGAGACTATTTACTTATGTGTCTACTATTGAATTTTTTAACGTTGTTCGGTGGACAAGCAATAATAAGCTAATTATCAAAACATTGTAAATATATATATATATATATATATATATATATATATATATATATATATATATATATATATGTATATATATATTTATATATATATATATATATATATATATATATATATATATGTATGTATATATATATATATATATATATATATATATATATATATATAAACCACAATAGCATTGATTACCTAATTCTACTTTTGGAAATGCCTATCCACTGGAAATCCATTCATAATAAATGCTTCTGGCTGGACAAGGATTGGAACCAATGCCATGGGCCAAAACAATGCCTGCAGGAACAACGTTATCACTCGATTGTTGATAATGTTGTTACTAGAAGCGTATTTCCAGCTAAAGGCATAAGCTCGAATCTTTGCCCATCCAGAAGCATTAATTATAAATGAATTTCCAGTGGATATACATTCCCATAGGTAAATTTGGCCTTAATTGCCATTGTGGTAGATGTTTACATTGATGAAAATCACAATTGTTAGTGATATATATATATATATATATATATATATATATATATATATATATATATATATATATATATATATATATATATATATGTATATGTATATATATATATATATATATATATATATATATATATATATATATATATATATATATATGTTTGTGTGTGGTTGTGTGTGTGTTTGTGTAAGTATATGACTGTCACAAACACACACACACTTATCTTCAAATGCTTAATATCTAGCCTCAGAGATTCTTTAACTTTTATTTTAATGAACATTACCTCCAACATCAGAGGCTTTAACCTCTATTTTGAGGTGCCATACTTCTAGCATTAGAGGTTCTTTGACCTATATATTGAGGTTCCTTTCGTCTAGTATTAGAGGTTCTTTAACCTCTAATTAGCAGCTCATTTCCACTAGCATTAGAGGGCCTCTTATATCTATTTTTGAAGTGACATACGTCTAGCATTAGAGGTTCTTTGACATCTATTTTGAGATGCCATACTTCTAGTATTAAAGGCTCTTTGGCCTGTATATTGAAGTTACTTACCCTTAGTAATAAAGGCTTTTTGACCTTTATTAGCTCTTTACCTTTAGCATTAGAGGGTCTTTAACATCTATTTTCGAAGTACCACACTTTTAGCATTAGAGGTTCTTTGACCTCTATTTTGAGGTGCCATGCCTTTAGTATTAGAGGCTCCTTGACTTCTATATGGAAACTCCTTACTTCTAGCATTAGAGGGTCTATGACATCTATTTTTGAAGTACCCTACTTCCAGCATTAGAGGTTCCTTGACATCTAATTAGAGGTGTCATACTTTAAGTATTGGAGGCTTTGCTTCGACCTCTGGTTGCAGGTGCCATACTTCTGACCTCTATATTGAAATTCCTTACCTCTAGTATTAGAGGCTCTTTGGCGTCTTTTTAGTAGGTTTTTACTCTTAGCATTATAACGTCTTTGACATCTAATGTTGAAGTTCCATACTTTTAGCATTAGAAGTTCTTTGACCTCTATTTTGAGGGGCCATATATCTAGTATTAAAAGCTCATTGACGTCAGTATTGAGGTTACTTACCTTCAGCATTAGAGCCCTTTTCATATTTCTTGTATTTAAATTATCTTTTTTCGGCATATTTGTCGTGGCTTTTTTTACTTCGCTTCATCAACACAATTAGGGCAAAGACATTTTTAATTTTTTCATGACTTTGTCTCTGTTTTTTGGGTCTATAAAGACATACTGCTTATGGTATTACCTTCCACAGCATTCACATCCCGACTACCCCCCCCCCCCTTCTAACAAAGACCCACATAAAAGGCAACTATCTGTTATGGTTTAGTTTATCTTTTAACTTGTGTTCCTTCATGAGCATAACTGAAGGAATTTAAGCTAGAACACAGCTCGAAATGAATAATGTCAAGTATGAAACCTTTGTCCTGCACTGGACCAAAACTGTCAACTTGTTGCTTGTTCTACTTTTTTGCTATTTAGATATTTTCTTCTCCATTACCATTTTGATATTTTTTTCTCTTCTTTATTGTTTTAAAGACTTTTTTTTTTTTTGTAAATACTCAAGATCAAACCTCCTGCCAAATCTAGACTGGGAATAGCGTTGAAAAGTCCCGCTTTGCACCAGTTTGTAGATTTAGATAAACATTCCCTCTCACACATTCTATTGATATCATGACGTCACAATCGGGTAGAATCTCATCCTTGTGTATATTGACAAGATGATGGCTGGGAATGTTTGTTTAGAGAGAGTCCATCGAGGGAATAATATGACTAGAATGTATGTATAAGATTGCCTTGCCTTATGCAAGACACGGGCTCTACCGTTGGCAGCCCGTAATGACAACTAGAAGGAAATTGCCGGGTATCTTAGAATTCATAGTTTGCAGATGAGAAATTAGAAAGTATTATGTTAATTTAAATGATGTATTGCATTAATCTCATTTGTAATGTTGATATTTGTAAACAATTATTACTTTTGACTTTGATTTAGATAATTATTCAACCAAAATTATAGTATTATGAGAGCTTTAGAATAATTTAAGAACAAATGTCATTCTCGGGAGATGTGACATAATGAGGCATAGAACGGTCTTCCATCAGTTGCTTTCAAAACCTGGAGGTTCGAAGGATTTAATCTTCACTCCGATAGGATCTCTTTTTCTGGAGCTAAACTTAGCGGCTCCTTTTCTGCTATTTGAACACCCATATTGCTTTAAGGGGACCGTCCGCTATGGTGTTTAGACATAACAACTTTCAGAAATCGAAAATCGTTTTGTTGTTCCTATGTCTGCAAGAACATATCGTACACCCTCTCCCCAAGCTTCAGGCAATTATTTTTACAAA